>NW_027371669.1:0-24740 GCF_046119375.1 Phyllobates terribilis
AGAATTGCACCGTGCAATGTGGAGATATTACTGTTTGTGCATTTACAATATTCATGATTTTTGCCATTGAAAAACATGTTTTTCATATACCAGAAATGTTTGAAGCTACTGACTGAATGAAAGGAGCTGGCATCTCACTCTCTTTGAATCTTCTTTATCATGCTAGGATTAACAGGAAAAAGCAAAAAATTTCAGAATTGCACCTTGCAATGTGGAGATATTACTGTTTGTGCATTTACAATATTCATTGATTTTTGCCATTGAAAAAACATGTTTTTCATATACCAGAAATGTTTGAAGCTACTGACTGAATGAAAGGAGCTGGCATCTCACTCTCTTTGAATCTTCTTTATCATGCTAGGATTAACAGGAAAAAAGCTAAAATTTCAGAATTGCACCGTGCAATGTGGAGATATTACTGTTTGTGCATTTACAATATTCATTGATTTTTGCCATTGAAAAACATGTTTTTCATATACCAGAAATGTTTGAAGCTACTGACTGAATGAAAGGAGCTGGCATCTCACTCTCTTTGAATCTTCTTTATCATGCTAGGATTAGCAGGAAAAAGCAAAAAATTTCAGAATTGCACCTTGCAATGTGGAGATATTACTGTTTGTGCATTTACAATATTCATTGATTTTTGCCATTGAAAAACATGTTTTTCATATACCAGAAATGTTTGAAGCTACTGACTGAATGAAAGGAGCTGGCATCTCACTCTCTTTGAATCTTCTTTATCATGCTAGGATTAACAGGAAAAAGCTAAAAATTTCAGAATTGCACCGTGCAATGTGGAGATATTACTGTTTGTGCATTTACAATATTCATTGATTTTTGCCATTGAAAAACATGTTTTTCATATACCAGAAATGTTTGAAGCTACTGACTGAATGAAAGGAGCTGGCATCTCACTCTCTTTGAATCTTCTTTATCATGCTAGGATTAGCAGGAAAAAGCAAAAAATTTCAGAATTGCACCTTGCAATGTGGAGATATTACTGTTTGTGCATTTACAATATTCATTGATTTTTGCCATTGAAAAACATGTTTTTCATATACCAGAAATGTTTGAAGCTACTGACTGAATGAAAGGAGCTGGCATCTCACTCTCTTTGAATCTTCTTTATCATGCTAGGATTAGCAGGAAAAAGCTAAAAATTTCAGAATTGCACCGTGCAATGTGGAGATATTACTGTTTGTGCATTTACAATATTCATTGATTTTTGCCATTGAAAAACATGTTTTTCATATACCAGAAATGTTTGAAGCTACTGACTGAATGAAAGGAGCTGGCATCTCACTCTCTTTGAATCTTCTTTATCATGCTAGGATTAGCAGGAAAAAGCAAAAAATTTCAGAATTGCACCTTGCAATGTGGAGATATTACTGTTTGTGCATTTACAATATTCATTGATTTTTGCCATTGAAAAACATGTTTTTCATATACCAGAAATGTTTGAAGCTACTGACTGAATGAAAGGAGCTGGCATCTCACTCTCTTTGAATCTTCTTTATCATGCTAGGATTAACAGGAAAAAGCTAAAAATTTCAGAATTGCACCGTGCAATGTGGAGATATTACTGTTTGTGCATTTACAATATTCATTGATTTTTGCCATTGAAAAACATGTTTTTCATATACCAGAAATGTTTGAAGCTACTGACTGAATGAAAGGAGCTGGCATCTCACTCTCTTTGAATCTTCTTTATCATGCTAGGATTAACAGGAAAAAGCAAAAAATTTCAGAATTGCACCTTGCAATGTGGAGATATTACTGTTTGTGCATTTACAATATTCATTGATTTTTGCCATTGAAAAACATGTTTTTCATATACCAGAAATGTTTGAAGCTACTGACTGAATGAAAGGAGCTGGCATCTCACTCTCTTTGAATCTTCTTTATCATGCTAGGATTAACAGGAAAAAGCTAAAAATTTCAGAATTGCACCGTGCAATGTGGAGATATTACTGTTTGTGCATTTACAATATTCATTGATTTTTGCCATTGAAAAACGTTTTTCATATACCAGAAATGTTTGAAGCTACTGACTGAATGAAAGGAGCTGGCATCTCACTCTCTTTGAATCTTCTTTATCATGCTAGGATTAGCAGGAAAAAGCAAAAAATTTCAGAATTGCACCTTGCAATGTGGAGATATTACTGTTTGTGCATTTACAATATTCATTGATTTTTGCCATTGAAAAACGTTTTTCATATACCAGAAATGTTTGAAGCTACTGACTGAATGAAAGGAGCTGGCATCTCACTCTCTTTGAATCTTCTTTATCATGCTAGGATTAACAGGAAAAAGCTAAAAATTTCAGAATTGCACCGTGCAATGTGGAGATATTACTGTTTGTGCATTTACAATATTCATTGATTTTTGCCATTGAAAAACATGTTTTTCATATACCAGAAATGTTTGAAGCTACTGACTGAATGAAAGGAGCTGGCATCTCACTCTCTTTGAATCTTCTTTATCATGCTAGGATTAGCAGGAAAAAGCAAAAAATTTCAGAATTGCACCTTGCAATGTGGAGATATTACTGTTTGTGCATTTACAATATTCATTGATTTTTGCCATTGAAAAACATGTTTTTCATATACCAGAAATGTTTGAAGCTACTGACTGAATGAAAGGAGCTGGCATCTCACTCTCTTTGAATCTTCTTTATCATGCTAGGATTAACAGGAAAAAGCTAAAAATTTCAGAATTGCACCGTGCAATGTGGAGATATTACTGTTTGTGCATTTACAATATTCATTGATTTTTGCATTGAAAAACGTTTTTCATATACCAGAAATGTTTGAAGCTACTGACTGAATGAAAGGAGCTGGCATCTCACTCTCTTTGAATCTTCTTTATCATGCTAGGATTAGCAGGAAAAAGCAAAAAATTTCAGAATTGCACCTTGCAATGTGGAGATATTACTGTTTGTGCATTTACAATATTCATTGATTTTTGCCATTGAAAAACATGTTTTTCATATACCAGAAATGTTTGAAGCTACTGACTGAATGAAAGGAGCTGGCATCTCACTCTCTTTGAATCTTCTTTATCATGCTAGGATTAACAGGAAAAAGCTAAAAATTTCAGAATTGCACCGTGCAATGTGGAGATATTACTGTTTGTGCATTTACAATATTCATTGATTTTTGCCATTGAAAAACATGTTTTTCATATACCAGAAATGTTTGAAGCTACTGACTGAATGAAAGGAGCTGGCATCTCACTCTCTTTGAATCTTCTTTATCATGCTAGGATTAACAGGAAAAAGCAAAAAATTTCAGAATTGCACCTTGCAATGTGGAGATATTACTGTTTGTGCATTTACAATATTCATTGATTTTTGCCATTGAAAAACATGTTTTTCATATACCAGAAATGTTTGAAGCTACTGACTGAATGAAAGGAGCTGGCATCTCACTCTCTTTGAATCTTCTTTATCATGCTAGGATTAACAGGAAAAAGCTAAAAATTTCAGAATTGCACCGTGCAATGTGGAGATATTACTGTTTGTGCATTTACAATATTCATTGATTTTTGCCATTGAAAAACATGTTTTTCATATACCAGAAATGTTTGAAGCTACTGACTGAATGAAAGGAGCTGGCATCTCACTCTCTTTGAATCTTCTTTATCATGCTAGGATTAGCAGGAAAAAGCAAAAAATTTCAGAATTGCACCTTGCAATGTGGAGATATTACTGTTTGTGCATTTACAATATTCATTGATTTTTGCCATTGAAAAACGTTTTTCATATACCAGAAATGTTTGAAGCTACTGACTGAATGAAAGGAGCTGGCATCTCACTCTCTTTGAATCTTCTTTATCATGCTAGGATTAACAGGAAAAAGCTAAAAATTTCAGAATTGCACCGTGCAATGTGGAGATATTACTGTTTGTGCATTTACAATATTCATTGATTTTTGCCATTGAAAAACATGTTTTTCATATACCAGAAATGTTTGAAGCTACTGACTGAATGAAAGGAGCTGGCATCTCACTCTCTTTGAATCTTCTTTATCATGCTAGGAATAGCAGGAAAAAGCAAAAAATTTCAGAATTGCACCTTGCAATGTGGAGATATTACTGTTTGTGCATTTACAATATTCATTGATTTTTGCCATTGAAAAACATGTTTTTCATATACCAGAAATGTTTGAAGCTACTGACTGAATGAAAGGAGCTGGCATCTCACTCTCTTTGAATCTTCTTTATCATGCTAGGATTAGCAGGAAAAAGCAAAAAATTTCAGAATTGCACCTTGCAATGTGGAGATATTACTGTTTGTGCATTTACAATATTCATTGATTTTTGCCATTGAAAAACATGTTTTTCATATACCAGAAATGTTTGAAGCTACTGACTGAATGAAAGGAGCTGGCATCTCACTCTCTTTGAATCTTCTTTATCATGCTAGGATTAACAGGAAAAAGCTAAAAATTTCAGAATTGCACCGTGCAATGTGGAGATATTACTGTTTGTGCATTTACAATATTCATTGATTTTTGCCATTGAAAAACATGTTTTTCATATACCAGAAATGTTTGAAGCTACTGACTGAATGAAAGGAGCTGGCATCTCACTCTCTTTGAATCTTCTTTATCATGCTAGGATTAACAGGAAAAAGCAAAAAATTTCAGAATTGCACCTTGCAATGTGGAGATATTACTGTTTGTGCATTTACAATATTCATTGATTTTTGCCATTGAAAAACATGTTTTTCATATACCAGAAATGTTTGAAGCTACTGACTGAATGAAAGGAGCTGGCATCTCACTCTCTTTGAATCTTCTTTATCATGCTAGGATTAACAGGAAAAAGCTAAAAATTTCAGAATTGCACCGTGCAATGTGGAGATATTACTGTTTGTGCATTTACAATATTCATTGATTTTTGCCATTGAAAAACATGTTTTTCATATACCAGAAATGTTTGAAGCTACTGACTGAATGAAAGGAGCTGGCATCTCACTCTCTTTGAATCTTCTTTATCATGCTAGGATTAGCAGGAAAAAGCAAAAAATTTCAGAATTGCACCTTGCAATGTGGAGATATTAGTTTGTGCATTTACAATATTCATTGATTTTTGCCATTGAAAAACGTTTTTCATATACCAGAAATGTTTGAAGCTACTGACAATGAAAGGAGCTGGCATCTCACTCTCTTTGAATCTTCTTTATCATGCTAGGATTAACAGGAAAAAGCTAAAAATTTCAGAATTGCACCGTGCAATGTGGAGATATTACTGTTTGTGCATTTACAATATTCATTGATTTTTGCCATTGAAAAACATGTTTTTCATATACCAGAAATGTTTGAAGCTACTGACTGAATGAAAGGAGCTGGCATCTCACTCTCTTTGAATCTTCTTTATCATGCTAGGATTAGCAGGAAAAAGCAAAAAATTTCAGAATTGCACCTTGCAATGTGGAGATATTACTGTTTGTGCATTTACAATATTCATTGATTTTTGCCATTGAAAAACATGTTTTTCATATACCAGAAATGTTTGAAGCTACTGACTGAATGAAAGGAGCTGGCATCTCACTCTCTTTGAATCTTCTTTATCATGCTAGGATTAGCAGGAAAAAGCAAAAAATTTCAGAATTGCACCTTGCAATGTGGAGATATTACTGTTTGTGCATTTACAATATTCATTGATTTTTGCCATTGAAAAACATGTTTTTCATATACCAGAAATGTTTGAAGCTACTGACTGAATGAAAGGAGCTGGCATCTCACTCTCTTTGAATCTTCTTTATCATGCTAGGATTAACAGGAAAAAGCTAAAAATTTCAGAATTGCACCGTGCAATGTGGAGATATTACTGTTTGTGCATTTACAATATTCATTGATTTTTGCCATTGTAAAACGTTTTTCATATACCAGAAATGTTTGAAGCTACTGACTGAATGAAAGGAGCTGGCATCTCACTCTCTTTGAATCTTCTTTATCATGCTAGGATTAGCAGGAAAAAGCAAAAAATTTCAGAATTGCACCTTGCAATGTGGAGATATTACTGTTTGTGCATTTACAATATTCATTGATTTTTGCCATTGAAAAACATGTTTTTCATATACCAGAAATGTTTGAAGCTACTGACTGAATGAAAGGAGCTGGCATCTCACTCTCTTTGAATCTTCTTTATCATGCTAGGATTAGCAGGAAAAAGCAAAAAATTTCAGAATTGCACCTTGCAATGTGGAGATATTACTGTTTGTGCATTTACAATATTCATTGATTTTTGCCATTGAAAAACATGTTTTTCATATACCAGAAATGTTTGAAGCTACTGACTGAATGAAAGGAGCTGGCATCTCACTCTCTTTGAATCTTCTTTATCATGCTAGGATTAGCAGGAAAAAGCAAAAAATTTCAGAATTGCACCTTGCAATGTGGAGATATTACTGTTTGTGCATTTACAATATTCATTGATTTTTGCCATTGAAAAACGTCCAGAAATGTTTGAAGCTACTGACTGAATGAAAGGAGCTGGCATCTCACTCTCTTTGAATCTTCTTTATCATGCTAGGATTAGCAGGAAAAAGCAAAAAATTTCAGAATTGCACCTTGCAATGTGGAGATATTACTGTTTGTGCATTTACAATATTCATTGATTTTTGCCATTGAAAAACATGTTTTTCATATACCAGAAATGTTTGAAGCTACTGACTGAATGAAAGGAGCTGGCATCTCACTCTCTTTGAATCTTCTTTATCATGCTAGGATTAACAGGAAAAAGCTAAAAATTTCAGAATTGCACCGTGCAATGTGGAGATATTACTGTTTGTGCATTTACAATATTCATTGATTTTTGCCATTGAAAAACATGTTTTTCATATACCAGAAATGTTTGAAGCTACTGACTGAATGAAAGGAGCTGGCATCTCACTCTCTTTGAATCTTCTTTATCATGCTAGGATTAGCAGGAAAAAGCAAAAAATTTCAGAATTGCACCTTGCAATGTGGAGATATTACTGTTTGTGCATTTACAATATTCATTGATTTTTGCCATTGAAAAACATGTTTTTCATATACCAGAAATGTTTGAAGCTACTGACTGAATGAAAGGAGCTGGCATCTCACTCTCTTTGAATCTTCTTTATCATGCTAGGATTAACAGGAAAAAGCTAAAAATTTCAGAATTGCACCGTGCAATGTGGAGATATTACTGTTTGTGCATTTACAATATTCATTGATTTTTGCATTGAAAAACATGTTTTTCATATACCAGAAATGTTTGAAGCTACTGACTGAATGAAAGGAGCTGGCATCTCACTCTCTTTGTTTTACCATATTTTTTTTATTTTTAATAAACAATTTAACAGGGGAATAACACACGTGGCATAAAAGTAGTGACAAAAGAATAATCGTAATAAGGGAAAAATTCTGAGGGAAGGGAAAGGGAAAGGGAACAAACGGGAATGGATAATCAGGAAAGATGGGAGAAATTTGTTCGTCAAATAGTATATACGATAATACAGAAATTTGAACACTTTAAACACACATTACTATCATTAGCAAAAATTAAACATATTAATGAGCTAAACACGACACACATTAAGATGTTCCAGCGTTATGAGAGGGTTGAGGGAATTTAGTGAGCCAAATATCCCACTTCCTAGAAAATTTAAGTAAATTATTGTTGATAAGGGCAAATCTGAGTTCAAATATTCTATGGAGATTCATCTTATCAACTAAGTCCTCCAAAGTGGGGACATGTGACTTTCTCCAATAAAAAGCCAATGCGTTCTTACACACTGAAAATAAGTGAATCACCAAAGATCTTTCAAACGACTTATATGGTTCAAGATCTAAGGATAGTAAAGCCATTTGAGGGGTCAATACTACAGGTCTGCCTAAAAGGTCATCTACCAAAGAAGAGATCTGAGCCCATAGATTCCGGATTTTAGGGCAGCTCCAAAAGAGATGTAAAAGATCTCCCCTAAGGCCGCACTCCCTCCAACAAAGGGGAGAGTTGCTGGGCTTTATATGGTGTAGCCTGATTGGAGTGTAATACCATCTGGTTAGAATTTTGAAGTAAGCCTCTTGTAAGGGCATAGATATATTAGAGGCCTGAGAAAAAAGAACAGCACTCTCCCATTGATCGGATTGGAAATTGAGTTTTAGATCTTTTTCCCAGCGTATCATGTAGAGGTGTTTTTGGAAGGAAAGATCATTATTGAAGCTGTTATATATGTGTCTCAGGCTCCAAAAAATTTTGTGAGATGGGTTGCTTAACAGGTTCACCGAGGTTTCAGAAACAATAAGTTTACCAGAAATAAATTCCAGAATAATGCTCTTTAAATGAGAGTATAAAAAGAAATCAGAGGAAGGTAAGTTGAATCTTTTTTTAAGAGTTTGGAAAGGAATAAAGGCAGAAGCTTCATAGAAGTCTCCAATTTTCCTTAATCCTTTATTGTCCCACTGATCTGGAATGGAAGAGTTATACAGATCAGCAACAAAACCAATTGGAAAATTTTTGACAAAAGAAAATTTATCCCTATCAGAATCTCTTAGGGGACTCTTTTTCTTTCTTTTGGCGATTTTTTTCCAGGCGTCAATAATCGCCTGGAAAATAGGATGGGAAGAATCATGAGTGCACTGTTTAAAAAGATGCCTAAGTAACAATTCACGGGGAGAAGAACCATTATTTAAGAAGGTCTCCAGAGTCATCCAAGCTGGGGGACTGTCAGAATTAAACCAATTACTGCTCTGTTTGATGAGGTTTGCCAAATAGTAAGCGGAAATATTAGGGTGGCTCAGACCTCCGTTGCACTTATTCTTGTACAATATATCTGCAGATATCCTCGCACGTTTATTATCCCAGACATAGGAATTAATCTGATTTTGAATTTTTTGAATAAAGATGTGAGAAATAGTTAAAGGTAAGTTGCGGAAAAAATACAAGATTTTGGGTAGAACAAACATCTTAATAGAGAGGACTCTACCCCACCATGACAAATCTCTTTTCAAAAATTCCATCAAATCTCCACGGACGATATCCTCAATCAGAGCCAGGTTGTCAGAAATTGTTGAGTTAATAGTTTTACCAATACTGATCCCCAAATAAGTCAGATTGCGTTTAGCCAAACCGAAGGAAAATCTCGAGTGTAAAACCTCTCTCGTCTGACGGTCCAGATTAATGTTTAAAAGTTTAGACTTCTCATTATTGATCTTAAAATAAGAAATCTGAGAGAATAGTTCTAGAACCTTCGAAACTTCCGCAACCGAATTTACTGGGTCCAGCAAGGAAAGCATAACATCATCTGCAAAGAGGCCAATTTTAAATTCTCGAGATGGGGTAGAAATCCCCCTAATGTCAGTGTTTTCTCTAATCCTCTGTGCCAAAGGCTCCATAGCCAGGACAAAGAGAAGGGGGGAAAGTGGGCAACCCTGTCTAGTACCATTTGTGATAGGGATTGGATTTGAGAGATAATTGTTAACATAAATTTTTGCTTGGGGGTTAGAATAGAGGGCCATAATTGAAGAGAGAAATTTGTTATCAAAACCGAATTTAATAAGGGTGAGTTTAAGGTATAGCCAATTTAACCTGTCGAAAGCTTTTTCAGCGTCTAAAGCAAGCAATGAAGTTGGGAGTTTCGATCTCACTCTCTTTGAATCTTCTTTATCATGCTAGGATTAGCAGGAAAAAGCAAAAAATTTCAGAATTGCACCTTGCAATGTGGAGATATTACTGTTTGTGCATTTACAATATTCATTGATTTTTGCCATTGAAAAACATGTTTTTCATATACCAGAAATGTTTGAAGCTACTGACTGAATGAAAGGAGCTGGCATCTCACTCTCTTTGAATCTTCTTTATCATGCTAGGATTAACAGGAAAAAGCTAAAAATTTCAGAATTGCACCGTGCAATGTGGAGATATTACTGTTTGTGCATTTACAATATTCATTGATTTTTGCCATTGAAAAACATGTTTTTCATATACCAGAAATGTTTGAAGCTACTGACTGAATGAAAGGAGCTGGCATCTCACTCTCTTTGAATCTTCTTTATCATGCTAGGATTAACAGGAAAAAGCAAAAAATTTCAGAATTGCACCTTGCAATGTGGAGATATTACTGTTTGTGCATTTACAATATTCATTGATTTTTGCCATTGAAAAACATGTTTTTCATATACCAGAAATGTTTGAAGCTACTGACTGAATGAAAGGAGCTGGCATCTCACTCTCTTTGAATCTTCTTTATCATGCTAGGATTAACAGGAAAAAGCTAAAAATTTCAGAATTGCACCGTGCAATGTGGAGATATTACTGTTTGTGCATTTACAATATTCATTGATTTTTGCCATTGAAAAACATGTTTTTCATATACCAGAAATGTTTGAAGCTACTGACTGAATGAAAGGAGCTGGCATCTCACTCTCTTTGAATCTTCTTTATCATGCTAGGATTAGCAGGAAAAAGCAAAAAATTTCAGAATTGCACCTTGCAATGTGGAGATATTACTGTTTGTGCATTTACAATATTCATTGATTTTTGCCATTGAAAAACGTTTTTCATATACCAGAAATGTTTGAAGCTACTGACTGAATGAAAGGAGCTGGCATCTCACTCTCTTTGAATCTTCTTTATCATGCTAGGATTAACAGGAAAAAGCTAAAAATTTCAGAATTGCACCGTGCAATGTGGAGATATTACTGTTTGTGCATTTACAATATTCATTGATTTTTGCCATTGAAAAACATGTTTTTCATATACCAGAAATGTTTGAAGCTACTGACTGAATGAAAGGAGCTGGCATCTCACTCTCTTTGAATCTTCTTTATCATGCTAGGATTAGCAGGAAAAAGCAAAAAATTTCAGAATTGCACCTTGCAATGTGGAGATATTACTGTTTGTGCATTTACAATATTCATTGATTTTTGCCATTGAAAAACATGTTTTTCATATACCAGAAATGTTTGAAGCTACTGACTGAATGAAAGGAGCTGGCATCTCACTCTCTTTGAATCTTCTTTATCATGCTAGGATTAGCAGGAAAAAGCAAAAAATTTCAGAATTGCACCTTGCAATGTGGAGATATTACTGTTTGTGCATTTACAATATTCATTGATTTTTGCCATTGAAAAACATGTTTTTCATATACCAGAAATGTTTGAAGCTACTGACTGAATGAAAGGAGCTGGCATCTCACTCTCTTTGAATCTTCTTTATCATGCTAGGATTAGCAGGAAAAAGCAAAAAATTTCAGAATTGCACCTTGCAATGTGGAGATATTACTGTTTGTGCATTTACAATATTCATTGATTTTTGCCATTGAAAAACATGTTTTTCATATACCAGAAATGTTTGAAGCTACTGACTGAATGAAAGGAGCTGGCATCTCACTCTCTTTGAATCTTCTTTATCATGCTAGGATTAACAGGAAAAAGCTAAAAATTTCAGAATTGCACCGTGCAATGTGGAGATATTACTGTTTGTGCATTTACAATATTCATTGATTTTTGCCATTGAAAAACATGTTTTTCATATACCAGAAATGTTTGAAGCTACTGACTGAATGAAAGGAGCTGGCATCTCACTCTCTTTGAATCTTCTTTATCATGCTAGGATTAACAGGAAAAAGCAAAAAATTTCAGAATTGCACCTTGCAATGTGGAGATATTACTGTTTGTGCATTTACAATATTCATTGATTTTTGCCATTGAAAAACATGTTTTTCATATACCAGAAATGTTTGAAGCTACTGACTGAATGAAAGGAGCTGGCATCTCACTCTCTTTGAATCTTCTTTATCATGCTAGGATTAACAGGAAAAAGCTAAAAATTTCAGAATTGCACCGTGCAATGTGGAGATATTACTGTTTGTGCATTTACAATATTCATTGATTTTTGCCATTGAAAAACATGTTTTTCATATACCAGAAATGTTTGAAGCTACTGACTGAATGAAAGGAGCTGGCATCTCACTCTCTTTGAATCTTCTTTATCATGCTAGGATTAGCAGGAAAAAGCAAAAAATTTCAGAATTGCACCTTGCAATGTGGAGATATTACTGTTTGTGCATTTACAATATTCATTGATTTTTGCCATTGAAAAACGTTTTTCATATACCAGAAATGTTTGAAGCTACTGACTGAATGAAAGGAGCTGGCATCTCACTCTCTTTGAATCTTCTTTATCATGCTAGGATTAACAGGAAAAAGCTAAAAATTTCAGAATTGCACCGTGCAATGTGGAGATATTACTGTTTGTGCATTTACAATATTCATTGATTTTTGCCATTGAAAAACATGTTTTTCATATACCAGAAATGTTTGAAGCTACTGACTGAATGAAAGGAGCTGGCATCTCACTCTCTTTGAATCTTCTTTATCATGCTAGGATTAGCAGGAAAAAGCAAAAAATTTCAGAATTGCACCTTGCAATGTGGAGATATTACTGTTTGTGCATTTACAATATTCATTGATTTTTGCCATTGAAAAACATGTTTTTCATATACCAGAAATGTTTGAAGCTACTGACTGAATGAAAGGAGCTGGCATCTCACTCTCTTTGAATCTTCTTTATCATGCTAGGATTAACAGGAAAAAGCTAAAAATTTCAGAATTGCACCGTGCAATGTGGAGATATTACTGTTTGTGCATTTACAATATTCATTGATTTTTGCATTGAAAAACGTTTTTCATATACCAGAAATGTTTGAAGCTACTGACTGAATGAAAGGAGCTGGCATCTCACTCTCTTTGAATCTTCTTTATCATGCTAGGATTAGCAGGAAAAAGCAAAAAATTTCAGAATTGCACCTTGCAATGTGGAGATATTACTGTTTGTGCATTTACAATATTCATTGATTTTTGCCATTGAAAAACATGTTTTTCATATACCAGAAATGTTTGAAGCTACTGACTGAATGAAAGGAGCTGGCATCTCACTCTCTTTGAATCTTCTTTATCATGCTAGGATTAACAGGAAAAAGCTAAAAATTTCAGAATTGCACCGTGCAATGTGGAGATATTACTGTTTGTGCATTTACAATATTCATTGATTTTTGCCATTGAAAAACATGTTTTTCATATACCAGAAATGTTTGAAGCTACTGACTGAATGAAAGGAGCTGGCATCTCACTCTCTTTGAATCTTCTTTATCATGCTAGGATTAACAGGAAAAAGCAAAAAATTTCAGAATTGCACCTTGCAATGTGGAGATATTACTGTTTGTGCATTTACAATATTCATTGATTTTTGCCATTGAAAAACATGTTTTTCATATACCAGAAATGTTTGAAGCTACTGACTGAATGAAAGGAGCTGGCATCTCACTCTCTTTGAATCTTCTTTATCATGCTAGGATTAACAGGAAAAAGCTAAAAATTTCAGAATTGCACCGTGCAATGTGGAGATATTACTGTTTGTGCATTTACAATATTCATTGATTTTTGCCATTGAAAAACATGTTTTTCATATACCAGAAATGTTTGAAGCTACTGACTGAATGAAAGGAGCTGGCATCTCACTCTCTTTGAATCTTCTTTATCATGCTAGGATTAGCAGGAAAAAGCAAAAAATTTCAGAATTGCACCTTGCAATGTGGAGATATTACTGTTTGTGCATTTACAATATTCATTGATTTTTGCCATTGAAAAACGTTTTTCATATACCAGAAATGTTTGAAGCTACTGACTGAATGAAAGGAGCTGGCATCTCACTCTCTTTGAATCTTCTTTATCATGCTAGGATTAACAGGAAAAAGCTAAAAATTTCAGAATTGCACCGTGCAATGTGGAGATATTACTGTTTGTGCATTTACAATATTCATTGATTTTTGCCATTGAAAAACATGTTTTTCATATACCAGAAATGTTTGAAGCTACTGACTGAATGAAAGGAGCTGGCATCTCACTCTCTTTGAATCTTCTTTATCATGCTAGGAATAGCAGGAAAAAGCAAAAAATTTCAGAATTGCACCTTGCAATGTGGAGATATTACTGTTTGTGCATTTACAATATTCATTGATTTTTGCCATTGAAAAACATGTTTTTCATATACCAGAAATGTTTGAAGCTACTGACTGAATGAAAGGAGCTGGCATCTCACTCTCTTTGAATCTTCTTTATCATGCTAGGATTAGCAGGAAAAAGCAAAAAATTTCAGAATTGCACCTTGCAATGTGGAGATATTACTGTTTGTGCATTTACAATATTCATTGATTTTTGCCATTGAAAAACATGTTTTTCATATACCAGAAATGTTTGAAGCTACTGACTGAATGAAAGGAGCTGGCATCTCACTCTCTTTGAATCTTCTTTATCATGCTAGGATTAACAGGAAAAAGCTAAAAATTTCAGAATTGCACCGTGCAATGTGGAGATATTACTGTTTGTGCATTTACAATATTCATTGATTTTTGCCATTGTAAAACGTTTTTCATATACCAGAAATGTTTGAAGCTACTGACTGAATGAAAGGAGCTGGCATCTCACTCTCTTTGAATCTTCTTTATCATGCTAGGATTAACAGGAAAAAGCAAAAAATTTCAGAATTGCACCTTGCAATGTGGAGATATTACTGTTTGTGCATTTACAATATTCATTGATTTTTGCCATTGAAAAACATGTTTTTCATATACCAGAAATGTTTGAAGCTACTGACTGAATGAAAGGAGCTGGCATCTCACTCTCTTTGAATCTTCTTTATCATGCTAGGATTAACAGGAAAAAGCTAAAAATTTCAGAATTGCACCGTGCAATGTGGAGATATTACTGTTTGTGCATTTACAATATTCATTGATTTTTGCCATTGAAAAACATGTTTTTCATATACCAGAAATGTTTGAAGCTACTGACTGAATGAAAGGAGCTGGCATCTCACTCTCTTTGAATCTTCTTTATCATGCTAGGATTAGCAGGAAAAAGCAAAAAATTTCAGAATTGCACCTTGCAATGTGGAGATATTACTGTTTGTGCATTTACAATATTCATTGATTTTTGCCATTGAAAAACATGTTTTTCATATACCAGAAATGTTTGAAGCTACTGACTGAATGAAAGGAGCTGGCATCTCACTCTCTTTGAATCTTCTTTATCATGCTAGGATTAACAGGAAAAAGCAAAAAATTTCAGAATTGCACCTTGCAATGTGGAGATATTACTGTTTGTGCATTTACAATATTCATTGATTTTTGCATTGAAAAACGTTTTTCATATACCAGAAATGTTTGAAGCTACTGACAATGAAAGGAGCTGGCATCTCACTCTCTTTGAATCTTCTTTATCATGCTAGGATTAGCAGGAAAAAGCAAAAAATTTCAGAATTGCACCTTGCAATGTGGAGATATTACTGTTTGTGCATTTACAATATTCATTGATTTTTGCCATTGAAAAACATGTTTTTCATATACCAGAAATGTTTGAAGCTACTGACTGAATGAAAGGAGCTGGCATCTCACTCTCTTTGAATCTTCTTTATCATGCTAGGATTAACAGGAAAAAGCTAAAAATTTCAGAATTGCACCGTGCAATGTGGAGATATTACTGTTTGTGCATTTACAATATTCATTGATTTTTGCCATTGAAAAACATGTTTTTCATATACCAGAAATGTTTGAAGCTACTGACTGAATGAAAGGAGCTGGCATCTCACTCTCTTTGAATCTTCTTTATCATGCTAGGATTAACAGGAAAAAGCAAAAAATTTCAGAATTGCACCTTGCAATGTGGAGATATTACTGTTTGTGCATTTACAATATTGATTGATTTTTGCCATTGAAAAACATGTTTTTCATATACCAGAAATGTTTGAAGCTACTGACTGAATGAAAGGAGCTGGCATCTCACTCTCTTTGAATCTTCTTTATCATGCTAGGATTAGCAGGAAAAAGCTAAAAATTTCAGAATTGCACCGTGCAATGTGGAGATATTACTGTTTGTGCATTTACAATATTCATTGATTTTTGCCATTGAAAAACATGTTTTTCATATACCAGAAATGTTTGAAGCTACTGACTGAATGAAAGGAGCTGGCATCTCACTCTCTTTGAATCTTCTTTATCATGCTAGGATTAGCAGGAAAAAGCAAAAAATTTCAGAATTGCACCTTGCAATGTGGAGATATTACTGTTTGTGCATTTACAATATTCATTGATTTTTGCCATTGAAAAACATGTTTTTCATATACCAGAAATGTTTGAAGCTACTGACTGAATGAAAGGAGCTGGCATCTCACTCTCTTTGAATCTTCTTTATCATGCTAGGATTAACAGGAAAAAGCTAAAAATTTCAGAATTGCACCGTGCAATGTGGAGATATTACTGTTTGTGCATTTACAATATTCATTGATTTTTGCCATTGAAAAACATGTTTTTCATATACCAGAAATGTTTGAAGCTACTGACTGAATGAAAGGAGCTGGCATCTCACTCTCTTTGAATCTTCTTTATCATGCTAGGATTAACAGGAAAAAGCAAAAAATTTCAGAATTGCACCTTGCAATGTGGAGATATTACTGTTTGTGCATTTACAATATTCATTGATTTTTGCCATTGAAAAACATGTTTTTCATATACCAGAAATGTTTGAAGCTACTGACTGAATGAAAGGAGCTGGCATCTCACTCTCTTTGAATCTTCTTTATCATGCTAGGATTAACAGGAAAAAGCTAAAAATTTCAGAATTGCACCGTGCAATGTGGAGATATTACTGTTTGTGCATTTACAATATTCATTGATTTTTGCCATTGAAAAACATGTTTTTCATATACCAGAAATGTTTGAAGCTACTGACTGAATGAAAGGAGCTGGCATCTCACTCTCTTTGAATCTTCTTTATCATGCTAGGATTAGCAGGAAAAAGCAAAAAATTTCAGAATTGCACCTTGCAATGTGGAGATATTACTGTTTGTGCATTTACAATATTCATTGATTTTTGCCATTGAAAAACGTTTTTCATATACCAGAAATGTTTGAAGCTACTGACTGAATGAAAGGAGCTGGCATCTCACTCTCTTTGAATCTTCTTTATCATGCTAGGATTAACAGGAAAAAGCTAAAAATTTCAGAATTGCACCGTGCAATGTGGAGATATTACTGTTTGTGCATTTACAATATTCATTGATTTTTGCCATTGAAAAACATGTTTTTCATATACCAGAAATGTTTGAAGCTACTGACTGAATGAAAGGAGCTGGCATCTCACTCTCTTTGAATCTTCTTTATCATGCTAGGAATAGCAGGAAAAAGCAAAAAATTTCAGAATTGCACCTTGCAATGTGGAGATATTACTGTTTGTGCATTTACAATATTCATTGATTTTTGCCATTGAAAAACATGTTTTTCATATACCAGAAATGTTTGAAGCTACTGACTGAATGAAAGGAGCTGGCATCTCACTCTCTTTGAATCTTCTTTATCATGCTAGGATTAGCAGGAAAAAGCAAAAAATTTCAGAATTGCACCTTGCAATGTGGAGATATTACTGTTTGTGCATTTACAATATTCATTGATTTTTGCCATTGAAAAACATGTTTTTCATATACCAGAAATGTTTGAAGCTACTGACTGAATG
Source organism: Phyllobates terribilis (assembly GCF_046119375.1). Classification (NCBI taxonomy): domain Eukaryota; kingdom Metazoa; phylum Chordata; class Amphibia; order Anura; family Dendrobatidae; genus Phyllobates; species Phyllobates terribilis. The sequence goes on from NW_027371669.1 coordinate 17,538, forward strand.
AAAGGAGCTGGCATCTCACTCTCTTTGAATCTTCTTTATCATGCTAGGATTAACAGGAAAAAGCTAAAAATTTCAGAATTGCACCGTGCAATGTGGAGATATTACTGTTTGTGCATTTACAATATTCATTGATTTTTGCCATTGTAAAACGTTTTTCATATACCAGAAATGTTTGAAGCTACTGACTGAATGAAAGGAGCTGGCATCTCACTCTCTTTGAATCTTCTTTATCATGCTAGGATTAACAGGAAAAAGCAAAAAATTTCAGAATTGCACCTTGCAATGTGGAGATATTACTGTTTGTGCATTTACAATATTCATTGATTTTTGCCATTGAAAAACATGTTTTTCATATACCAGAAATGTTTGAAGCTACTGACTGAATGAAAGGAGCTGGCATCTCACTCTCTTTGAATCTTCTTTATCATGCTAGGATTAACAGGAAAAAGCTAAAAATTTCAGAATTGCACCGTGCAATGTGGAGATATTACTGTTTGTGCATTTACAATATTCATTGATTTTTGCCATTGAAAAACATGTTTTTCATATACCAGAAATGTTTGAAGCTACTGACTGAATGAAAGGAGCTGGCATCTCACTCTCTTTGAATCTTCTTTATCATGCTAGGATTAGCAGGAAAAAGCAAAAAATTCAGAATTGCACCTTGCAATGTGGAGATATTACTGTTTGTGCATTTACAATATTCATTGATTTTTGCCATTGAAAAACATGTTTTTCATATACCAGAAATGTTTGAAGCTACTGACTGAATGAAAGGAGCTGGCATCTCACTCTCTTTGAATCTTCTTTATCATGCTAGGATTAACAGGAAAAAGCAAAAAATTTCAGAATTGCACCTTGCAATGTGGAGATATTACTGTTTGTGCATTTACAATATTCATTGATTTTTGCATTGAAAAACGTTTTTCATATACCAGAAATGTTTGAAGCTACTGACAATGAAAGGAGCTGGCATCTCACTCTCTTTGAATCTTCTTTATCATGCTAGGATTAGCAGGAAAAAGCAAAAAATTTCAGAATTGCACCTTGCAATGTGGAGATATTACTGTTTGTGCATTTACAATATTCATTGATTTTTGCCATTGAAAAACATGTTTTTCATATACCAGAAATGTTTGAAGCTACTGACTGAATGAAAGGAGCTGGCATCTCACTCTCTTTGAATCTTCTTTATCATGCTAGGATTAACAGGAAAAGCTAAAAATTTCAGAATTGCACCGTGCAATGTGGAGATATTACTGTTTGTGCATTTACAATATTCATTGATTTTTGCCATTGAAAACATGTTTTTCATATACCAGAAATGTTTGAAGCTACTGACTGAATGAAAGGAGCTGGCATCTCACTCTCTTTGAATCTTCTTTATCATGCTAGGATTAACAGGAAAAAGCAAAAAATTTCAGAATTGCACCTTGCAATGTGGAGATATTTACTGTTTGTGCATTTACAATATTCATTGATTTTTGCCATTGAAAAACATGTTTTTCATATACCAGAAATGTTTGAAGCTACTGACTGAATGAAAGGAGCTGGCATCTCACTCTCTTTGAATCTTCTTTATCATGCTAGGATTAGCAGGAAAAAGCTAAAAATTTCAGAATTGCACCGTGCAATGTGGAGATATTACTGTTTGTGCATTTACAATATTCATTGATTTTTGCCATTGAAAAACATGTTTTTCATATACCAGAAATGTTTGAAGCTACTGACTGAATGAAAGGAGCTGGCATCTCACTCTCTTTGAATCTTCTTTATCATGCTAGGATTAGCAGGAAAAAGCAAAAAATTTCAGAATTGCACTTGCAATGTGGAGATATTACTGTTTGTGCATTTACAATATTCATTGATTTTTGCCATTGAAAACGTTTTTCATATACCAGAAATGTTTGAAGCTACTGACTGAATGAAAGGAGCTGGCATCTCACTCTCTTTGAATCTTCTTTATCATGCTAGGATTAACAGGAAAAAGCTAAAAATTTCAGAATTGCACCGTGCAATGTGGAGATATTACTGTTTGTGCATTTACAATATTCATTGATTTTTGCCATTGAAAAACATGTTTTTCATATACCAGAAATGTTTGAAGCTACTGACTGAATGAAAGGAGCTGGCATCTCACTCTCTTTGAATCTTCTTTATCATGCTAGGAATAGCAGGAAAAAGCAAAAAATTTCAGAATTGCACCTTGCAATGTGGAGATATTACTGTTTGTGCATTTACAATATTCATTGATTTTTGCCATTGAAAAACGTTTTTCATATACCAGAAATGTTTGAAGCTACTGACTGAATGAAAGGAGCTGGCATCTCACTCTCTTTGAATCTTCTTTATCATGCTAGGATTAGCAGGAAAAAGCAAAAAATTTCAGAATTGCACCTTGCAATGTGGAGATATTACTGTTTGTGCATTTACATATTCATTGATTTTTGCCATTGAAAAACATGTTTGTCATATACCAGAAATGTTTGAAGCTACTGACTGAATGAAAGGAGCTGCATCTCACTCTCTTTGAATCTTCTTTATCATGCTAGGATTAACAGGAAAAAGCTAAAAATTTCAGAATTGCACCGTGCAATGTGGAGATATTACTGTTTGTGCATTTACAATATTCATTGATTTTTGCCATTGAAAAACATGTTTTTCATATACCAGAAATGTTTGAAGCTACTGACTGAATGAAAGGAGCTGGCATCTCACTCTCTTTGAATCTTCTTTATCATGCTAGGATTAACTAGGAAAAAGCTAAAAATTTCAGAATTGCACCGTGCAATGTGGAGATATTACTGTTTGTGCATTTACAATATTCATTGATTTTTGCCATTGTAAAACGTTTTTCATATACCAGAAATGTTTGAAGCTACTGACTGAATGAAAGGAGCTGGCATCTCACTCTCTTTTGAATCTTCTTTATCATGCTAGGATTAACAGGAAAAAGCAAAAAATTTCAGAATTGCACCTTGCAATGTGGAGATATTACTGTTTGTGCATTTACAATATTCATTGATTTTTGCCATTGAAAAACATGTTTTTCATATACCAGAAATGTTTGAAGCTACTGACTGAATGAAAGGAGCTGGCATCTCACTCTCTTTGAATCTTCTTTATCATGCTAGGATTAACAGGAAAAAGCTAAAAATTTCAGAATTGCACCGTGCAATGTGGAGATATTACTGTTTGTGCATTTACAATATTCATTGATTTTTGCCATTGAAAAACATGTTTTCATATACCAGAAATGTTTGAAGCTACTGACTGAATGAAAGGAGCTGGCATCTCACTCTCTTTGAATCTTCTTTATCATGCTAGGATTAGCAGGAAAAAGCAAAAAATTCAGAATTGCACCTTGCAATGTGGAGATATTACTGTTTGTGCATTTACAATATTCATTGATTTTTGCCATTGAAAAACATGTTTTTCATATACCAGAAATGTTTGAAGCTACTGACTGAATGAAAGGAGCTGGCATCTCACTCTCTTTGAATCTTCTTTATCATGCTAGGATTAACAGGAAAAAGCAAAAAATTTCAGAATTGCACCTTGCAATGTGGAGATATTACTGTTTGTGCATTTACAATATTCATTGATTTTTGCCATTGAAAAACATGTTTTTCATATACCAGAAATGTTTGAAGCTACTGACTGAATGAAAGGAGCTGGCATCTCACTCTCTTGAATCTTCTTTATCATGCTAGGATTAACAGGAAAAAGCTAAAAATTTCAGAATTGCACCGTGCAATGTGGAGATATTACTGTTTGTGCATTTACAATATTCATTGATTTTTGCCATTGAAAAACATGTTTTTCATATACCAGAAATGTTTGAAGCTACTGACTGAATGAAAGGAGCTGGCATCTCACTCTCTTTGAATCTTCTTTATCATGCTAGGATTAGCAGGAAAAAGCAAAAATTTCAGAATTGCACCTTGCAATGTGGAGATATTACTGTTTGTGCATTTACAATATTCATTGATTTTTGCCATTGAAAAACATGTTTTTCATATACCAGAAATGTTTGAAGCTACTGACTGAATGAAAGGAGCTGGCATCTCACTCTCTTTGAATCTTCTTTATCATGCTAGGATTAACAGGAAAAAGCTAAAAATTTCAGAATTGCACCGTGCAATGTGGAGATATTACTGTTTGTGCATTTACAATATTCATTGATTTTTGCCATTGAAAAACATGTTTTTCATATACCAGAAATGTTTGAAGCTACTGACTGAATGAAAGGAGCTGGCATCTCACTCTCTTTGAATCTTCTTTATCATGCTAGGATTAGCAGGAAAAAGCAAAAAATTTCAGAATTGCACCTTGCAATGTGGAGATATTACTGTTTGTGCATTTACAATATTCATTGATTTTGCCATTGAAAAACGTTTTTCATATACCAGAAATGTTTGAAGCTACTGACTGAATGAAAGGAGCTGGCATCTCACTCTCTTTGAATCTTCTTTATCATGCTAGGATTAACAGGAAAAAGCAAAAAATTTCAGAATTGCACCTTGCAATGTGGAGATATTACTGTTTGTGCATTTACAATATTCATTGATTTTTGCCATTGAAAAACATGTTTTTCATATACCAGAAATGTTTGAAGCTACTGACTGAATGAAAGGAGCTGGCATCTCACTCTCTTTGAATCTTCTTTATCATGCTAGGATTAACAGGAAAAGCAAAAAATTTCAGAATTGCACCTTGCAATGTGGAGATATTACTGTTTGTGCATTTACAATATTCATTGATTTTTGCCATTGAAAAACATGTTTTTCATATACCAGAAATGTTTGAAGCTACTGACTGAATGAAAGGAGCTGGCATCTCACTCTCTTTGAATCTTCTTTATCATGCTAGGATTAACAGGAAAAAGCTAAAAATTTCAGAATTGCACCGTGCAATGTGGAGATATTACTGTTTGTGCATTTACAATATTCATTGATTTTTGCCATTGAAAACATGTTTTTCATATACCAGAAATGTTTGAAGCTACTGACTGAATGAAAGGAGCTGGCATCTCACTCTCTTTGAATCTTCTTTATCATGCTAGGATTAGCAGGAAAAGGCAAAAAATTTCAGAATTGCACCTTGCAATGTGGAGATATTACTGTTTGTGCATTTACAATATTCATTGATTTTTGCCATTGAAAAACATGTTTTTCATATACCAGAAATGTTTGAAGCTACTGACTGAATGAAAGGAGCTGGCATCTCACTCTCTTTGAATCTTCTTTATCATGCTAGGATTAACAGGAAAAAGCTAAAAATTTCAGAATTGCACCGTGCAATGTGGAGATATTACTGTTTGTGCATTTACAATATTCATTGATTTTTGCCATTGAAAAACATGTTTTTCATATACCAGAAATGTTTGAAGCTACTGACTGAATGAAAGGAGCTGGCATCTCACTCTCTTTGAATCTTCTTTATCATGCTAGGATTAACAGGAAAAAGCAAAAAATTTCAGAATTGCACCTTGCAATGTGGAGATATTACTGTTTGTGCATTTACAATATTCATTGATTTTTGCCATTGAAAAACATGTTTTTCATATACCAGAAATGTTTGAAGCTACTGACTGAATGAAAGGAGCTGGCATCTCACTCTCTTTGAATCTTCTTTATCATGCTAGGATTAACAGGAAAAGCTAAAATTTCAGAATTGCGCCGTGCAATGTGGAGATATTACTGTTTGTGCATTTACAATATTCATTGATTTTTGCCATTGAAAAACATGTTTTTCATATACCAGAAATGTTTGAAGCTACTGACTGAATGAAAGGAGCTGGCATCTCACTCTCTTTGAATCTTCTTTATCATGCTAGGATTAGCAGGAAAAAGCAAAAAATTTCAGAATTGCACCTTGCAATGTGGAGATATTACTGTTTGTGCATTTACAATATTCATTGATTTTTGCCATTGAAAAACATGTTTTTCATATACCAGAAATGTTTGAAGCTACTGACTGAATGAAAGGAGCTGGCATCTCACTCTCTTTGAATCTTCTTTATCATGCTAGGATTAACAGGAAAAAGCTAAAATTTCAGAATTGCACCGTGCAATGTGGAGATATTACTGTTTGTGCATTTACAATATTCATTGATTTTTGCCATTGAAAAACATGTTTTTCATATACCAGAAATGTTGAAGCTACTGACTGAATGAAAGGAGCTGGCATCTCACTCTCTTTGAATCTTCTTTATCATGCTAGGATTAGCAGGAAAAAGCAAAAAATTTCAGAATTGCACCTTGCAATGTGGAGATATTACTGTTTGTGCATTTACAATATTCATTGATTTTTGCCATTGAAAAACATGTTTTTCATATACCAGAAATGTTTGAAGCTACTGACTGAATGAAAGGAGCTGGCATCTCACTCTCTTTGAATCTTCTTTATCATGCTAGGATTAACAGGAAAAAGCTAAAAATTTCAGAATTGCACCGTGCAATGTGGAGATATTACTGTTTGTGCATTTACAATATTCATTGATTTTTGCCATTGTAAAACGTTTTTCATATACCAGAAATGTTTGAAGCTACTGACTGAATGAAAGGAGCTGGCATCTCACTCTCTTTGAATCTTCTTTATCATGCTAGGATTAACAGGAAAAAGCAAAAAATTTCAGAATTGCACCTTGCAATGTGGAGATATTACTGTTTGTGCATTTACAATATTCATTGATTTTTGCCATTGAAAAACATGTTTTTCATATACCAGAAATGTTTGAAGCTACTGACTGAATGAAAGGAGCTGGCATCTCACTCTCTTTGAATCTTCTTTATCATGCTAGGATTAACAGGAAAAAGCTAAAAATTTCAGAATTGCACCGTGCAATGTGGAGATATTACTGTTTGTGCATTTACAATATTCATTGATTTTTGCCATTGAAAAACATGTTTTTCATATACCAGAAATGTTTGAAGCTACTGACTGAATGAAAGGAGCTGGCATCTCACTCTCTTTGAATCTTCTTTATCATGCTAGGAATAGCAGGAAAAAGCAAAAAATTTCAGAATTGCACCTTGCAATGTGGAGATATTACTGTTTGTGCATTTACATATTCATTGATTTTTGCCATTGAAAAACATGTTTTTCATATACCAGAAATGTTTGAAGCTACTGACTGAATGAAAGGAGCTGGCATCTCACTCTCTTTGAATCTTCTTTATCATGCTAGGATTAGCAGGA
>NW_027371670.1:0-24702 GCF_046119375.1 Phyllobates terribilis
ACTGTGCTACTGTGTGGGGTATTACAGTGTAATATTCTAATGATATACCGGATGCATCATGGAGGCATTGTACGGGCTGTGCACTGTGTGGGGGGGTATTACCAGTGTAATATTCTAATATATACAGGATGCATCGTGGAGGCATTGTACGGGCTGTGCACTGTGTGGGGTATTACAGTGTAATATTCTAATATATACAGGATGCATCGTGGAGGCATTGTACGGGCTGTGCACTGTGTGGGGTATTACAGTGTAATATTCTAATATATACAGGATGCATCGTGGAGGCATTGTACGGGCTGTGCACTGTGTGGGGGTATTACAGTGTAATATTCTTATTATATACAGGATGCATCGTGGAGGCATTGTACGGGCTGTGCACTGTGTGGGGGTATTACAGTGTAATATTCTATATATACAGGAAGCATCGTGGAGGCATTGTACGGCTGTGCACTGTGTGGGGGTATTACAGTGTAATATTCTAATATATACAGGATGCATCGTGGAGGCATTGTACGGGCTGTGCACTGTGTGGGGGTATTACAGTGTAATTTCTAATATATACAGATGCATCGTGGAGGCATTGTACGGGGTGTGCACTGTGTGGGGGTATTACAGTGTAATATTCTAATATATACAGGATACATCGTGGAGGCATTGTAGGGCATTGTAGGTGCACTGTGTGGGGGTATTACAGTGTAATATTCTAATATATACAGGATGCATCATGGAGGCATTGTACGGGCTGTGCACTGTGTGGGGGTATTACAGTGTAATATTCTAATATATACAGGATACATCGTGGAGGCATTGTACGGGGTGTGCACTGTGTGGGGGTATTACAGTGTAATATTCTAATATATACAGGATGCATCATGGAGGCATTGTACGGGGCTGTGCACTGTGTGGGGGTATTACAGTGTAATATTCTAATATATACAGGATGCATCATGGAGGCATTGTACGGGCTGTGCACTGTGTGGGGGTATTACAGTGTAATATTCTAATATATACAGGATGCATCGTGGAGGCATTGTACGGGTTGTGCACTGTGTGGGGGTATTACAGTGTAATATTCTAATATATACAGGATGCATCATGGAGGCATTGTACGGGCTGTGCACTGTGTGGGGGTATTACAGTGTAATATTCTAATATATACAGGATGCATCATGGAGGCATTGTACGGGGCTGTGCACTGTGTGGGGGTATTACAGTGTAATATTCTAATATATACAGGATGCATCATGGAAGGCATTGTACGGGTTGTGCACTGTGTGAGGGTATTACAGTGTAATATTCTAATATATACAGGATGCATCGTGGAGGCATTGTACGGGTTGTGCACTGTGTGGGGGTATTACAGTGTAATATTCTAATATATACAGGATGCATCATGGAGGCATTGTACGGGGTGTGCACTGTGTGGGGGTATTACAGTGTAATATTCTAATATATACAGGATACATCGTGGAGGCATTGTACGGGGTGTGCACTGTGTGGGGGTATTACAGTGTAATATTCTAATATATACAGGATGCATCATGGAGGCATTGTACGGGCTGTGCACTGTGTGGGGGTATTACAGTGTAATATTCTAATATATACAGGATACATCATGGAGGCATTGTACGGGCTGTGCACTGTGTGGGGGTATTACAGTGTAATATTCTAATATATACAGGATGCATCGTGGAGGCATTGTACGGGCTGTGCACTGTGTGGGGGTATTACAGTGTAATATTCTAATATATACAGGATGCATCGTGGAGGCATTGTACGGGCTGTGCACTGTGTGGGGGTATTACAGTGTAATATTCTAATATATACAGGATGCATCATGGAGGCATTGTACGGGCTGTGCACTGTGTGGGGGTATTACAGTGTAATATTCTAATATATACAGGATGCATCATGGAGGCATTGTACGGGCTGTGCACTGTGTGGGGGTATTACAGTGTAATATTCTAATATATACAGGATGCATCGTGGAGGCATTGTACGGGTTGTGCACTGTGTGGGGGTATTACAGTGTAATATTCTAATATATACAGGATGCATCATGGAGGCATTGTACGGGCTGTGCACTGTGTGGGGGTATTACAGTGTAATATTCTAATATATACAGGATGCATCGTGGAGGCATTGTACGGGCTGTGCACTGTGTGGGGGTATTACAGTGTAATATTCTAATATATACAGGATGCATCATGGAGGCATTGTACGGGCTGTGCACTGTGTGGGGGTATTACAGTGTAATATTCTAATATATACAGGATGCATCGTGGAGGCATTGTACGGGCTGTGCACTGTGTGGGGGTATTACAGTGTAATATTCTAATATATACAGGATGCATCGTGGAGGCATTGTACGGGCTGTGCACTGTGTGGGGGTATTACAGTGTAATATTCTAATATATACAGGATGCATCGTGGAGGCATTGTACGGGCTGTGCACTGTGTGGGGGTATTACAGTGTAATATTCTAATATATACACGATGCATCGTGGAGGCATTGTACGGGTTGTGCACTGTGTGGGGGTATTACAGTGTAATATTCTAATATATACAGGATGCATCGTGGAGGCATTGTACAGGCTGTGCACTGTGTGGGGGTATTACAGTGTAAAATTCTAATATATACAGGATGCATCGTGGAGGCATTGTACAGGCTGTGCACTGTGTGGGGGTATTACAGTGTAATATTCTAATATATACAGGATGCATCGTGGAGGCATTGTACGGGCTGTGCACTGTGTGGGGGTATTACAGTGTAATATTCTAATATATACAGGATGCATCGTGGAGCATTGTACAGGCGTGCACTGTGTGGGGGTATTACAGTGTAATATTCTAATATATACAGGATGCATCGTGGAGGCATTGTACGGCTGTGCACTGTGTGGGGGTATTACAGTGTAATATTCTAATATATACAGGATGCATCGTGGAGGCATTGTACAGGCTGTGCACTGTGTGGGGGTATTACAGTGTAATATTCTAATATATACAGGATGCATCGTGGAGGCATTGTACAGGCTGTGCACTGTGTGGGGGTATTACAGTGTAATATTCTAATATATACAGGATGCATCGTGGAGGCATTGTACGGGCTGTGCACTGTGTGGGGGTATTACAGTGTAATATTCTAATATATACAGGATGCATCGTGGAGGCATTGTACGGGCTGTGCACTGTGTGGGGGTATTACAGTGTAATATTCTAATATATACAGGATGCATCATGGAGGCATTGTACAGGCTGTGCACTGTGTGGGGGTATTACAGTGTAATATTCTAATATATACAGGATGCATCGTGGAGGCATTGTACAGGCTGTACACTGTGTGGGGGTATTACAGTGTAATATTCTAATATATACAGGATGCATCGTGGAGGCATTGTACGGGCTGTGCACTGTGTGGGGGTATTACAGTGTAATATTCTAATATATACAGGATGCATCTTGGAGGCATTGTACAGGTTGTGCACTGTGTGGGGTATTACAGTGTAATATTCTAATATATACAGGATGCATCGTGGAGGCATTGTACAGGCTGTGCACTGTGTGGGGGTATTACAGTGTAATATTCTAATATATACAGGATGCATCGTGGAGGCATTGTACGGGCTGTGCACTGTGTGGGGGTATTACAGTGTAATATTCTAATATATACAGGATGCATCGTGGAGGCATTGTACGGGTTGTGCACTGTGTGGGGGTATTACAGTGTAATATTCTAATATATACAGGATGCATCGTGGAGGCATTGTACGGGCTGTGCACTGTGTGGAGGTATTACAGTGTAATATTCTAATATATACAGGATGCATCATGAGGCATTGTACGGGTTGTGCACTGTGTGGGGGTATTACAGTGTAATATTCTAATATATACAGGACGCATCGTGGAGGCATTGTACAGGCTGTGCACTGTGTGGGGGTATTACAGTGTAATATTCTAATATATACAGGATGCATCGTGGAGGCATTGTACGGGCTGTGCACTGTGTGGGGGTATTACAGTGTAATATTCTAATATATACAGGATGCATCGTGGAGGCATTGTACGGGTTGTGCACTATGTGGGGGTATTACAGTGTAATATTCTAATATATACAGGATGCATCATGGAGGCATTGTACGGGCTGTGCACTGTGTGGGGGTATTACAGTGTAATATTCTAATATATACAGGATGCATCGTGGAGGCATTGTACGGGCTGTGCACTGTGTGGGGGTATTACAGTGTAATATTCTAATATATACAGGATGCATCGTGGAGGCATTGTACGGGCTGTGCACTGTGTGGGGGTATTACAGTGTAATATTCTAATATATACAGGATACATCATGGAGGCATTGTACGGGCTGTGCACTGTGTGGGGGTATTACAGTGTAATATTCTTATATATACAGGATGCATCGTGGAGGCATTGTACGGGCTGTGCACTGTGTGGGGGTATTACAGTGTAATATTCTAATATATACAGGATGCATCGTGCAGGCATTGTACGGGCTGTGCACTGTGTGGGGGTATTACAGTGTAATATTCTAATATATACAGGATGCATCGTGGAGGCATTGTACGGGCTGTGCACTGTGTGGGGGTATTACAGTGTAATATTCTAATATATACAGGATGCATCGTGGAGGCATTGTACGGGTTGTGCACTGTGTGGGGGTATTACAGTGTAATATTCTAATATATACAGGATGCATCGTGGAGGCATTGTACAGGCTGTGCACTGTGTGGGGGTATTACAGTGTAATATTCTAATATATACAGGATGCATCATGGAGGCATTGTACGGGCTGTGCACTGTGTGGGGGTATTACAGTGTAATATTCTAATATATACAGGATGCATCGTGGAGGCATTGTACGGGCTGTGCACTGTGTGGGGGTATTACAGTGTAATATTCTAATATATACAGGATGCATCATGGAGGCATTGTACGGGCTGTGCACTGTGTGGGGGTATTACAGTGTAATATTCTAATATATACAGGATGCATCGTGGAGGCATTGTACAGGCTGTGCACTGTGTGGGGGTATTACAGTGTAATATTCTTATATATACAGGATGCATCGTGGAGGCATTGTACGGGCTGTGCACTGTGTGGGGGTATTACAGTGTAATATTCTAATATATACAGGATGCATCATGGAGGCATTGTACGGGTTGTGCACTGTGTGGGGGTATTACAGTGTAATATTCTAATATATACAGGATGCATCATGGAGGCATTGTACGGGCTGTGCACTGTGTGGGGGTATTACAGTGTAATATTCTAATATATACAGGATGCATCGTGGAGGCATTGTACGGGCTGTGCACTCTGTGGGGGTATTACAGTGTAATATTCTAATATATACAGGATGCATCATGGAGGCATTGTACGGGTTGTGCACTCTGTGGGGGTATTACAGTGTAATATTCTGATATATACAGGATGCATCGTGGAGGCATTGTACGGGCTGTGCACTGTGTGGGGGTATTACAGTGTAATATTCTAATATATACAGGATGCATCGTGGAGGCATTGTACGGGTTGTGCACTGTGTGGGGGTATTACAGTGTAATATTCTAATATATACAGGATGCATCATGGAGGCATTGTACGGGTTGTGCACTGTGTGGGGGTATTACAGTGTAATATTCTAATATATACAGGATGCATCGTGGAGGCATTGTACGGGTTGTGCACTGTGTGGGGGTATTACAGTGTAATATTCTAATATATACAGGATGCATCATGGAGGCATTGTACGGGGTGTGCACTGTGTGGGGGTATTACAGTGTAATATTGTAATATATACAGGATGCATCGTGGAGGCATTGTACGGGCTGTGCACTGTGTGGGGGTATTACAGTGTAATATTCTAATATATACAGGATGCATCATGGAGGCATTGTACGGGCTGTGCACTGTGTGGAGGTATTACAGTGTAATATTCTAATATATACAGGATGCATCGTGGAGGCATTGTACGGGTTGTGCACTGTGTGGGGGTATTACAGTGTAATATTGTAATATATACAGGATGCATCGTGGAGGCATTGTACGGGTTGTGCACTGTGTGGGGGTATTACAGTGTAATATTCTAATATATACAGGATGCATCATGGAGGCATTGTACGGGTTGTGCACTGTGTGGGGGTATTACAGTGTAATATTCTAATATATACAGGATGCATCGTGGAGGCATTGTACGGGTTGTGCACTGTGTGGGGGTATTACAGTGTAATATTCTTATATATACAGGATGCATCGTGGAGGCATTGTACGGGCTGTGCACTGTGTGGGGGTATTACAGTGTAATATTCTAATATATACAGGATGCATCATGGAGGCATTGTACGGGTTGTGCACTGTGTGGGGGTATTACAGTGTAATATTCTAATATATACAGGATGCATCGTGGAGGCATTGTACGGGTTGTGCACTGTGTGGGGGTATTACAGTGTAATATTCTAATATATACAGGACGCATCGTGGAGGCATTGTACGGGTTGTGCACTGTGTGGGGGTATTACAGTGTAATATTCTAATATATACAGGATGCATCATGGAGGCATTGTACGGGCTGTGCACTGTGTGGGGGTATTACAGTGTAATATTCTAATATATACAGGATGCATCGTGGAGGCATTGTACGGGTTGTGCACTGTGTGGGGGTATTACAGTGTAATATTCTAATATATGCAGGATGCATCATGGAGGCATTGTACGGGCTGTGCACTGTGTGGGGGTATTACAGTGTAATATTCTAATATATACAGGATGCATCATGGAGGCATTGTACGGGCTGTGCACTGTGTGGGGGTATTACAGTGTAATATTCTAATATATACAGGATGCATCATGGAGGCATTGTACAGGCTGTGCACTGTGTGGGGGTATTACAGTGTAATATTCTAATATATAAAGGATGCATCATGGAGGCATTGTACGGGTTGTGCACTGTGTGGGGGTATTACAGTGTAATATTCTTATATATACAGGATGCATCGTGGAGGCATTGTACGGGCTGTGCACTGTGTGGGGGTATTACAGTGTAATATTCTAATATATACAGGATGCATCATGGAGGCATTGTACGGGTTGTGCACTGTGTGGGGGTATTACAGTGTAATATTCTAATATATACAGGATGCATCGTGGAGGCATTGTACGGGTTGTGCACTGTGTGGGGGTATTACAGTGTAATATTCTAATATATACAGGACGCATCGTGGAGGCATTGTACGGGTTGTGCACTGTGTGGGGGTATTACAGTGTAATATTCTAATATATACAGGATGCATCATGGAGGCATTGTACGGGCTGTGCACTGTGTGGGGGTATTACAGTGTAATATTCTAATATATGCAGGATGCATCATGGAGGCATTGTACGGGCTGTGCACTGTGTGGGGGTATTACAGTGTAATATTCTAATATATACAGGATGCATCATGGAGGCATTGTACAGGCTGTGCACTGTGTGGGGTTATTACAGTGTAATATTCTAATATATAAAGGATGCATCATGGAGGCATTGTACGGGTTGTGCACTGTGTGGGGGTATTACAGTGTAATATTCTAATATATACAGGATGCATCATGGAGGCATTGTACGGGCTGTGCACTGTGTGGGGGTATTACAGTGTAATATTCTAATATATACAGGATGCATCGTGGAGGCATTGTACGGGTTGTGCACTGTGTGGGGGTATTACAGTGTAATATTCTAATATATATAGGATGCATCATGGAGGCATTGTACGGGCTGTGCACTGTGTGGGGGTATTACAGTGTAATATTCTAATATATACAGGATGCATCGTGGAGGCATTGTACGGGCTGTGCACTGTGTGGGGGTATTACAGTGTAATATTCTAATATATACAGGATGCATCGTGGAGGCATTGTACGGGTTGTGCACTGTGTGAGGGTATTACAGTGTAATATTCTAATATATACAGGATGCATCATGGAGGCATTGTACGGGTTGTGCACTGTGTGGGGGTATTACAGTGTAATATTCTAATATATACAGGACGCATCGTGGAGGCATTGTACAGGCTGTGCACTGTGTGGGGGTATTACAGTGTAATATTCTAATATATACAGGATGCATCATGGAGGCATTGTACAGGCTGTGCACTGTGTGGGGGTATTACAGTGTAATATTCTAATATATACAGGACGCATCATGGAGGCATTGTACGGGCTTTGCACTGTGTGGGGGTATTACAGGGTAATATTCTAATATACACAGGATGCATCATGGAGGCATTGTACAGGCTGTGCAATGTGTGGGGGTATTACAGTGTAATATTCTAATATATACAGGATGCATCGTGGAGGCATTGTACAGGTTGTGCACTGTGTGAGGGTATTACAGTGTAATATTCTAATATATACAGGATGCATCGTGGAGGCATTGTACAGGTTGTGCACTGTGTGAGGGTATTACAGTGTAATATTCTAATATATACAGGATGCATCGTGGAGGCATTGTACAGGTTGTGCACTGTGTGAGGGTATTACAGTGTAATATTCTAATATATACAGGATGCATCGTGGAGGCATTGTACGGGTTGTGCACTGTGTGAGGGTATTACAGTGTAATATTCTAATATATACAGGATGCATCGTGGAGGCATTGTACGGGTTGTGCACTGTGTGGGGGTATTACAGTGTAATATTCTAATATATACAGGACGCATCGTGGAGGCATTGTACGGGCTGTGCACTGTGTGGGGGTATTACAGTGTAATATTCTAATATATACAGGATGCATCATGGAGGCATTGTACGGGCTGTTCACTGTGTGGGGGTATTACAGTGTAATATTCTAATATATACAGGACGCATCGTGGAGGCATTGTACGGGCTTTGCACTGTGTGGGGGTATTACAGTGTAATATTCTAATATATACAGGATGCATCGTGGAGGCATTGTACAGGCTGTGCACTGTGTGGGGGTATTACAGTGTAATATTCTAATATATACAGGATGCATCATGGAGGCATTGTACGGGCTGTTCACTGTGTGGGGGTATTACAGTGTAATATTCTAATATATACAGGATGCATCATGGAGGCATTGTACGGGCTGTTCACTGTGTGGGGGTATTACAGTGTAATATTCTAATATATACAGGATGCATCATGGAGGCATTGTACGGGCTGTGCACTGTGTGGGGGTATTACAGTGTAATATTCTAATATATACAGGACGCATCATGGAGGCATTGTACGGGCTTTGCACTGTGTGGGGGTATTACAGTGTAATATTCTAATATATACAGGATGCATCGTGGAGGCATTGTACGGGTTGTGCACTGTGTGGGGGTATTACAGTGTAATATTCTAATATATACAGGATGCATCGTGGAGGCATTGTACGGGCTGTGCACTGTGTGGAGGTATTACAGTGTAATATTCTAATATATACAGGATGCATCGTGGAGGCATTGTACGGGCTGTGCACTGTGTGGGGGTATTACAGTGTAATATTCTAATATATACAGGATGCATCGTGGAGGCATTGTACGGGCTGTGCACGGTGTGGGGGTATTACAGTGTAATATTCTAATATATATAGGATGCATCATGGAGGCATTGTACGGGTTGTGCACTGTGTGGGGGTATTACAGTGTAATATTCTAATATATATAGGATGCATCATGGAGGCATTGTACGGGCTGTGCACTGTGTGGGGGTATTACAGTGTAATATTCTAATATATACAGGATGCATCGTGGAGGCATTGTACGGGCTGTGCACGGTGTGGGGGTATTACAGTGTAATATTCTAATATATACAGGATGCATCGTGGAGGCATTGTAGGGGCTGTGCACTGTGTGGGGGTATTACAGTGTAATATTCTAATATATAAAGGATGCATCATGGAGGCATTGTACGGGTTGTGCACTGTGTGGGGGTACTACAGTGTAATATTCTAATATATATAGGATGCATCATGGAGGCATTGTACAGGCTGTGCACTGTGTGGGGGTATTACAGTGTAATATTCTAATATATACAGGATGCATCGTGGAGGCATTGTACAGGCTGTGCACTGTGTGGGGGTATTACAGTGTAATATTCTAATATATACAGGATGCATCATGGAGGCATTGTACGGGTTGTGCACTGTGTGGGGGTATTACAGTGTAATATTCTAATATATACAGGATGCATCGTGGAGGCATTGTAGGGGCTGTGCACTGTGTGGGGGTATTACAGTGTAATATTCTAATATATAAAGGATGCATCATGGAGGCATTGTACGGGTTGTGCACTGTGTGGGGGTATTACAGTGTAATATTCTAATATATACAGGATGCATCGTGGAGGCATTGTACGGGGTGTGCACTGTGTGGGGGTATTACAGTGTAATATTCTAATATATACAGGATGCATCGTGGAGGCATTGTACAGGTTGTGCACTGTGTGGGGTATTACAGTGTAATATTCTAATATATACAGGATGCATCATGGAGGCATTGTACGGGTTGTGCACTGTGTGGGGGTATTACAGTGTAATATTCTAATATATACAGGATGCATCGTGGAGGCATTGTAGGGGCTGTGCACTGTGTGGGGGTATTACAGTGTAATATTCTAATATATAAAGGATGCATCATGGAGGCATTGTACGGGTTGTGCACTGTGTGGGGGTATTACAGTGTAATATTCTAATATATATAGGATGCATCATGGAGGCATTGTACAGGCTGTGCACTGTGTGGGGGTATTACAGTGTAATATTCTAATATATACAGGATGCATCGTGGAGGCATTGTACAGGCTGTGCACTGTGTGGGGGTATTACAGTGTAATATTCTAATATATACAGGATGCATCGTGGAGGCATTGTACGGGCTGTGCACTGTGTGGGGGTATTACAGTGTAATATTCTAATATATACAGGATGCATCGTGGAGGCATTGTACAGGCTGTGCACTGTGTGGGGGTATTACAGTGCAATATTCTAATATATACAGGATGCATCATGGAGGCATTGTACGGGCTGTGCACTGTGTGGAGGTATTACAGTGTAATATTCTAATATATACAGGATGCATCATGGAGGCATTGTACGGGCTGTGCACTGTGTGGGGGTATTACAGTGTAATATTCTAATATATACAGGATACATCGTGGAGGCATTGTACGGGCTGTGCAGTGTGTGGGGGTATTACAGTGTAATATTCTAATATATACAGGATGCATCGTGGAGGTATTGTACAGGCTGTGCAGTGTGTGGGGGTATTACAGTGTAATATTCTAATATATACAGGATGCATCGTGGAGGCATTGTACAGGCTGTGCACTGTGTGGGGGTATTACAGTGTAATATTCTAATATATACAGGATGCATCGTGGAGGCATTGTACGGGCTGTGCACTGTGTGGGGGTATTACAGTGTAATATTCTAATATATAAAGGATGCATCATGGAGGCATTGTACGGGTTGTGCACTGTGTGGGGGTATTACAGTGTAATATTCTAATATATACAGGATGCATCATGGAGGCATTGTACAGGTTGTGCACTGTGTGGGGGTATTACAGTGTAATATTCTAATATATACAGGATGCATCGTGGAGGCATTGTACGGGCTGTGCACTGTGTGGGGGTATTACAGTGTAATATTCTAATATATAAAGGATGCATCATGGAGGCATTGTACGGGTTGTGCACTGTGTGGGGGTATTACAGTGTAATATTCTAATATATACAGGATGCATCATGGAGGCATTGTACGGGCTGTGCACTGTGTGAGGGTATTACAGTGTAATATTCTAATATATACAGGATGCATCATGGAGGCATTGTACAGGTTGTGCACTGTGTGGGGGTATTACAGTGTAATATTCTAATATATACAGGATGCATCATGGAGGCATTGTACAGGCTGTGCACTGTGTGGGGGTATTACAGTGTAATATTCTAATATATACAGGATGCATCATGGAGGCATTGTACAGGCTGTGCACTGTGTGGGGGTATTACAGTGTAATATTCTAATATATACAGGATGCATCGTGGAGGCATTGTACGGGCTGTGCACTGTGTGGGGGTATTACAGTGTAATATTCTAATATATACAGGATGCATCATGGAGGCATTGTACGGGTTGTGCACTGTGTGGGGGTATTACAGTGTAATATTCTAATATATACAGGATGCATCGTGGAGGCATTGTACGGGCTGTGCACTGTGTGGGGGTATTACAGTGTAATATTCTAATATATACAGGATGCATCGTGGAGGCATTGTACAGGCTGTGCACTGTGTGGGGGTATTACAGTGTAATATTCTAATATATACAGGATGCATCATGGAGGCATTGTACGGGTTGTGCACTGTGTGGGGGTATTACAGTGTAATATTCTAATATATAAAGGATGCATCGTGGAGGCATTGTACGGGCTGTGCACTGTGTGGGGGTATTACAGTGTAATATTCTAATATATACAGGATGCATCGTGGAGGCATTGTACAGGCTGTGCACTGTGTGGGGGTATTACAGTGTAATATTCTAATATATACAGGATGCATCGTGGAGGCATTGTACGGGCTGTGCACTGTGTGGGGGTATGACAGTGTAATATTCTAATATATAAAGGATGCATCATGGAGGCATTGTACGGGTTGTGCACTGTATGGGGGTATTACAGTGTAATATTCTAATATATACAGGATGCATCGTGGAGGCATTGTACGGGTTGTGCACTGTGTGGGGGTATTACAGTGTAATATTCTAATATATACAGGATACATCATGGAGGCATTGTACAGGCTGTGCACTGTGTGGGGGTATTACAGTGTAATATTCTAATATATACAGGATACATCATGGAGGCATTGTACGGGCTGTGCACTGTGTGGGGGTATTACAGTGTAATATTCTAATATACACAGGATGCATCGTGGAGGCATTGTACAGGTTGTGCACTGTGTGGGGGTATTACAGTGTAATATTCTAATATATACAGGATGCATCATGGAGGCATTGTACGGGCTATGCACTGTGTGGGGGTATTACAGTGTAATATTCTAATATATACAGGATGCATCGTGGAGGCATTGTACAGGCTGTGCACTGTGTGGGGGTATTACAGTGCAATATTCTAATATATACAGGATGCATCATGGAGGCATTGTACGGGCTGTGCACTGTGTGGAGGTATTACAGTGTAATATTCTAATATATACAGGATGCATCATGGAGGCATTGTACGGGCTGTGCACTGTGTGGGGGTATTACAGTGTAATATTCTAATATATACAGGATACATCGTGGAGGCATTGTACGGGCTGTGCACTGTGTGGGGGTATTACAGTGTAATATTCTAATATATACAGGATGCATCGTGGAGGTATTGTACAGGCTGTGCAGTGTGTGGGGGTATTACAGTGTAATATTCTAATATATACAGGATGCATCGTGGAGGCATTGTACAGGCTGTGCACTGTGTGGGGGTATTACAGTGTAATATTCTAATATATACAGGATGCATCGTGGAGGCATTGTACGGGCTGTGCACTGTGTGGGGGTATTACAGTGTAATATTCTAATATATAAAGGATGCATCATGGAGGCATTGTACGGGTTGTGCACTGTGTGAGGGTATTACAGTGTAATATTCTAATATATACAGGATGCATCATGGAGGCATTGTACAGGCTGTGCACTGTGTGAGGGTATTACAGTGTAATATTCTAATATATACAGGATGCATCGTGGAGGCATTGTACGGGCTGTGCACTGTGTGGGGGTATTACAGTGTAATATTCTAATATATAAAGGATGCATCATGGAGGCATTGTACGGGTTGTGCACTGTGTGGGGGTATTACAGTGTAATATTCTAATATATACAGGATGCATCATGGAGGCATTGTACAGGCTGTGCACTGTGTGGGGGTATTACAGTGTAATATTCTAATATATACAGGATGCATCATGGAGGCATTGTACAGGCTGTGCACTGTGTGGGGGTATTACAGTGTAATATTCTAATATATACAGGATGCATCGTGGAGGCATTGTACGGGCTGTGCACTGTGTGGGGGTATTACAGTGTAATATTCTAATATATACAGGATGCATCATGGAGGCATTGTACGGGTTGTGCACTGTGTGGGGGTATTACAGTGTAATATTCTAATATATACAGGATGCATCGTGGAGGCATTGTACGGGCTGTGCACTGTGTGGGGGTATTACAGTGTAATATTCTAATATATACAGGATGCATCGTGGAGGCATTGTACAGGCTGTGCACTGTGTGGGGGTATTACAGTGTAATATTCTAATATATACAGGATGCATCATGGAGGCATTGTATGGGCTGTGCACTGTGTGGGGGTATTACAGTGTAATATTCTAATATATACAGGATGCATCGTGGAGGCATTGTACGGGTTGTGCACTGTGTGGGGGTATTACAGTGTAATATTCTAATATATACAGGATACATCATGGAGGCATTGTACAGGCTGTGCACTGTGTGGGGGTATTACAGTGTAATATTCTAATATATACAGGATACATCATGGAGGCATTGTACGGGCTGTGCACTGTGTGGGGGTATTACAGTGTAATATTCTAATATATACAGGATGCATCATGGAGGCATTGTACGGGCTGTGCACTGTGTGGGGGTATTACAGTGTAATATTCTAATATATACAGGATGCATCATGGAGGCATTGTACAGGCTGTGCACTGTGTGGGGGTATTACAGTGTAATATTCTAATATATACAGGACGCATCGTGGAGGCATTGTTCAGGCTGTGCACTGTGTGGGGGTATTACAGTGTAATATTCTAATATATACAGGATACATCATGGAGGCATTGTACGGGTTGTGCACTGTGTGGGGGTATTACAGTGTAATATTCTAATATATACAGGATGCATCGTGGAGGCATTTTTCAGGCTGTGCACTGTGTGGAGGTATTACAGTGTAATATTCTAATATATACAGGATACATCAAGGAGGCATTGTACAGGTTGTGCACTGTGTGGGGGTATTACAGTGTAATATTCTAATATATACAGGATGCATCGTGGAGGCATTGTACGGGTTGTGCACTGTGTGGGGGTATTACAGTGTAATATTCTAATATATACAGGATGCATCGTGGAGGCATTATACGGGCTGTGCACTGTGTGGGGGTATTACAGTGTAATATTCTAATATATACAGGATGCATCGTGGAGGCATTGTACAGGTTGTGCACTGTGTGGGGGTATTACAGTGTAATATTCTAATATATACAGGATGCATCGTGGAGGCATTGTACGGGCTGTGCACTGTGTGGGGGTATTACAGTGTAATATTCTAATATATACAGGATGCATCGTGGAGGCATTGTACGGGTTGTGCACTGTGTGGGGGTATTACAGTGTAATATTCTAATATATATAGGATGCATCGTGGAGGCATTGTACGGGTTGTGGACTGTGTGGGGGTATTACAGTGTAATATTCTAATATATACAGGATGCATCATGGAGGCATTGTACAGATTGTGCACTGTGTGGGGGTATTACAGTGTAATTTTCTAATATATACAGGATGCATCGTGGAGCCATTGTACGGGCTGTGCACTGTGTGAGGGTATTACAGTGTAATATTCTAATATATACAGGATGCATCATGGAGGCATTGTACGGGCTGTGCACTGTGTGGGGGTATTACAGTGTAATATTCTAATATATACAGGATGCATCATGGAGGCATTGTACGGGCTGTGCACTGTGTGGGGGTATTACAGTGTAATATTCTAATATATACAGGATGCATCATGGAGGCATTGTACGGGCTGTGCACTGTGTGGGGGTATTACAGTGTAATATTCTAATATATACAGGATGCATCGTGGAGGCATTGTACGGGCTGTGCACTGTGTGGGGGTATTACAGTGTAATATTCTAATATATACAGGATGCATCGTGGAGGCATTGTACAGGCTGTGCACTGTGTGGGGGTATTACAGTGTAATATTCTAATATATACAGGACGCATCATGGAGGCATTGTACGGGCTGTGCACTGTGTGGGGGTATTACAGTGTAATATTCTAATATATACAGGATGCATCGTGGAGGCATTGTACGGGCTGTGCACTGTGTGGGGGTATTACAGTGTAATATTCTAATATATACAGGATGCATCGTGGAGGCATTGTACGGGCTGTGCACTGTGTGGGGGTATTACAGTGTAATATTCTAATATATACAGGATGCATCGTGGAGGCATTGTACGGGCTGTGCACTGTGTGGGGGTATTACAGTGTAATATTCTAATATATACAGGATGCATCGTGGAGGCATTGTACGGGTTGTGCACTGTGTGGGGGTATTACAGTGTAATATTCTAATATATACAGGATGCATCATGGAGGCATTGTACGGGGTGTGCACTGTGTGGGGGTATTACAGTGTAATATTCTAATATATACAGGATGCATCATGGAGGCATTGTACGGGTTGTGCACTGTGTGGGGGTATTACAGTGTAATATTCTAATATATACAGGATGCATCGTGGAGGCATTGTACGGGCTGTGCACTGTGTGGGGGTATTACAGTGTAATATTCTAATATATACAGGATGCATCGTGGAGGCATTGTACGGGCTGTGCACTGTGTGGGGGTATTACAGTGTAATATTCTAATATATACAGGATGCATCGTGGAGGCATTGTACGGGCTGTGCACTGTGTGGGGGTATTACAGTGTAATATTCTAATATATACAGGATGCATCGTGGAGGCATTGTACGGGCTGTGCACTGTGTGGGGGTATTACAGTGTAATATTCTAATATATACAGGATGCATCATGGAGGCATTGTACAGGCTGTGCACTGTGTGGGGGTATTACAGTGTAATATTCTAATATATACAGGATGCATCGTGGAGGCATTGTACGGGTTGTGCACTGTGTGGGGGTATTACAGTGTAATATTCTAATATATACAGGATGCATCATGGAGGCATTGTACGGGGTGTGCACTGTGTGGGGGTATTACAGTGTAATATTCTAATATATACAGGATGCATCATGGAGGCATTGTACGGGTTGTGCACTGTGTGGGGGTATTACAGTGTAATATTCTAATATATACAGGATGCATCGTGGAGGCATTGTACGGGCTGTGCACTGTGTGGGGGTATTACAGTGTAATATTCTAATATATACAGGATGCATCGTGGAGGCATTGTACGGGCTGTGCACTGTGTGGGGGTATTACAGTGTAATATTCTAATATATACAGGACGCATCGTGGAGGCATTGTACAGGCTGTGCACTGTGTGGGGGTATTACAGTGTAATATTCTAATATATACAGGATGCATCGTGGAGGCATTGTACGGGCTGTGCACTGTGTGGGGGTATTACAGTATAATATTCTAATATATACAGGATGCATCATGGAGGCATTGTACGGGTTGTGCACTGTGTGGGGGTATTACAGTGTAATATTCTAATATATACAGGATGCATCGTGGAGGCATTGTACGGGCTGTGCACTGTGTGGGGGTATTACAGTGTAATATTCTAATATATACAGGATGCATCGTGGAGGCATTGTACGGGTTGTGCACTGTGTGGGGGTATTACAGTGTAATATTCTAATACATACAGGATGCATCATGGAGGCATTGTACAGGCTGTGCACTGTGTGGGGGTATTACAGTGTAATATTCTAATACATACAGGATGCATCATGGAGGCATTGTACAGGCTGTGCACTGTGTGGGGGTATTACAGTGTAATATTCTAATATATACAGGATGCATCGTGGAGGCATTGTACAGGCTGTGCACTGTGTGGGGTATTACAGTGTAATATTCTAATATATACAGGATGCATCGTGGAGGCATTGTACAGGCTGTGCACTGTGTGGGGGTATTACAGTGTAATATTCTAATATATACAGGATGCATCATGGAGGCATTGTACGGGCTGTGCACTGTGTGGGGGTATTACAGTGTAATATTCTAATATATACAGGATGCATCGTGGAGGCATTGTACGGGCTGTGCACTGTGTGGGGGTATTACAGTGTAATATTCTTATATATACAGGATGCATCGTGGAGGCATTGTACGGGCTGTGCACTGTGTGGGGTATTACAGTGTAATATTCTAATATATACAGGATGCATCGTGGAGGCATTGTACGGGCTGTGCACTGTGTGAGGGTATTACAGTGTAATATTCTAATATATACAGGATGCATCATGGAGGCATTGTACGGGTTGTGCACTGTGTGGGGGTATTACAGTGTAATATTCTTATATATACAGGATGCATCGTGGAGGCATTGCACAGGCTGTGCACTGTGTGAGGGTATTACAGTGTAATATTCTAATATATACAGGATGCATCGTGGAGGCATTGTACGGGCTGTGCACTGTGTGAGGGTATTACAGTGTAATATTCTAATACATACAGGATGCATCATGGAGGCATTGTACAGGCTGTGCACTGTGTGGGGGTATTACAGTGTAATATTCTAATATATACAGGATGCATCGTGGAGGCATTGTACAGGCTGTGCACTGTGTGGGGGTATTACAGTGTAATATTCTAATATATACAGGATGCATCATGGAGGCATTGTACGGGCTGTGCACTGTGTGGGGGTATTACAGTGTAATATTCTAATATATACAGGATGCATCGTGGAGGCATTGTACGGGCTGTGCACTGTGTGGGGGTATTACAGTGTAATATTCTTATATATACAGGATGCATCGTGGAGGCATTGTACGGGCTGTGCACTGTGTGGGGTATTACAGTGTAATATTCTAATATATACAGGATGCATCGTGGAGGCATTGTACGGGCTGTGCACTGTGTGAGGGTATTACAGTGTAATATTCTAATATATACAGGATGCATCGTGGAGGCATTGTACGGGTTGTGCACTATGTGGGGGTATTACAGTGTAATATTCTAATATATACAGGATGCATCGTGGAGGCATTGTACGGGTTGTGCACTGTGTGGGGGTATTACAGTGTAATATTCTAATATATACAGGATGCATCGTGGAGGCATTGTACGGGATGTGCACTGTGTGGGGGTATTACAGTGTAATATTCTAATATATACAGGATGCATCATGGAGGCATTGTACGGGCTGTGCACTGTGTGAGGGTATTACAGTGTAATATTCTAATATATACAGGATGCATCGTGGAGGCATTGTACAGGTTGTGCACTGTGTGGGGGTATTACAGTGTAATATTCTAATATATACAGGATGCATCATGGAGGCATTGTACGGGCTGTGCACTGTGTGGGGGTATTACTGTGTAATATTCTAATATATACAGGATGCATCATGGAGGCATTGTACGGGATGTGCACTGTGTGGGGGTATTACAGTGTAATATTCTAATATATACAGGATGCATCGTGGAGGCATTGTACGGGTTGTGCACTGTGTGAGGGTATTACAGTGTAATATTCTAATATATACAGGATGCATCGTGGAGGCATTGTACGGGATGTGCACTGTGTGGGGGTATTACAGTGTAATATTCTAATATATACAGGATGCATCGTGGAGGCATTGTACGGGCTGTGCACTGTGTGGGGGTATTACAGTGTAATATTCTAATATATACAGGATGCATCATGGAGGCATTGTACGGGCTGTGCACTGTGTGAGGGTATTACAGTGTAATATTCTAATATATACAGGATGCATCATGGAGGCATTGTACGGGTTGTGCACTGTGTGGGGGTATTACAGTGTAATATTCTTATATATACAGGATGCATCGTGGAGGCATTGTACGGGTTGTGCACTGTGTGAGGGTATTACAGTGTAATATTCTAATATATACAGGATGCATCGTGGAGGCATTGTACGGGTTGTGCACTGTGTGAGGGTATTACAGTGTAATATTCTAATATATACAGGATGCATCGTGGAGGCATTGTACGGGTTGTGCACTGTGTGGGGGTATTACAGTGTAATATTCTAATATATACAGGATGCATCATGGAGGCATTGTACGGGCTGTGCACTGTGTGGGGGTATTACAGTGTAATATTCTAATATATACAGGATGCATCATGGAGGCATTGTACGGGTTGTGCACTGTGTGGGGGTATTACAGTGTAATATTCTAATATATACAGGATGCATCGTGGAGGCATTGTACAGGCTGTGCACTGTGTGAGGGTATTACAGTGTAATATTCTTATATATACAGGATGCATCGTGGAGGCATTGTACGGGTTGTGCACTGTGTGGGGGTATTACAGTGTAATATTCTAATATATACAGGATGCATCATGGAGGCATTGTACAGGCTGTGCACTGTGTGAGGGTATTACAGTGTAATATTCTTATATATACAGGATGCATCGTGGAGGCATTGTACGGGTTGTGCACTGTGTGAGGGTATTACAGTGTAATATTCTAATATATACAGGATGCATCATGGAGGCATTGTACGGGCTGTGCACTGTGTGGGGGTATTACAGTGTAATATTCTAATATATACAGGATGCATCGTGGAGGCATTGTACAGGCTGTGCACTGTGTGGGGGTATTACAGTGTAATATTCTAATATATACAGGATGCATCGTGGAGACATTGTACGGGCTGTGCACTGTGTGGGGGTATTACAGTGTAATATTCTAATATATACAGGATGCATCGTGGAGACATTGTACGGGCTGTGCACTGTGTGGGGGTATTACAGTGTAATATTCTAATATACACAGGATGCATCATGGAGGCATTGTACAGGCTGTGCACTGTGTGGGGGTATTACAGTGTAATATTCTAATATATACAGGATGCATCGTGGAGGCATTGTACGGGCTGTGCACTGTGTGGGGGTATTACAGTGTAATATTCTAATATATACAGGATGCATCATGGAGGCATTGTACAGGCTGTGCACTGTGTGGGGGTATTACAGTGTAATATTCTAATATATACAGGACGCATCATGGAGGCATTGTACAGGCTGTGCACTGTGTGGGGGTATTACAGTGTAATATTCTAATATATACAGGACGCATCATGGAGGCATTGTACGGGTTGTGCACTGTGTGGGGGTATTACAGTGTAATATTCTAATATATACAGGATGCATCATGGAGGCATTGTACAGGCTGTGCACTGTGTGGGGGTATTACAGTGTAATATTCTAATATATACAGGACGCATCATGGAGGCATTGTACGGGCTGTGCACTGTGTGGGGGTATTACAGTGTAATATTCTAATATATACAGGATGCATCGTGGAGGCATTGTACGGGCTGTGCACTGTGTGGGGGTATTACAGTGTAATATTCTAATATATACAGGATGCATCATGGAGGCATTGTACAGGCTGTGCACTGTGTGGGGGTATTACAGTGTAATATTCTAATATATACAGGATGCATCGTGGAGGCATTGTACAGGCTGTGCACTGTGTGGGGGTATTACAGTGTAATATTCTAATATATACAGGACGCATCATGGAGGCATTGTACGGGCTGTGCACTGTGTGGGGGTATTACAGTGTAATATTCTAATATATACAGGATGCATCGTGGAGGCATTGTACGGGCTGTGCACTGTGTGGGGGTATTACAGTGTAATATTCTAATATATACACGATGCATCGTGGAGGCATTGTACAGGCTGTGCACTGTGTGAGGGTATTACAGTGTAATATTCTAATATATACAGGATGCATCATGGAGGCATTGTACGGGCTGTGCAGTGTGTGGGGGTATTACAGTGTAATATTCTAATATATACAGGATGCATCATGGAGGCATTGTACAGGCTGTGCACTGTGTGGGGGTATTACAGTGTAATATTCTAATATATACAGGATGCATCGTGGAGGCATTGTACGGGTTGTGCACTGTGTGGGGGTATTACAGTGTAATATTCTAATATACACAGGATGCATCATGGAGGCATTGTACGGGCTGTGCACTGTGTGGGGGTATTACAGTGTAATATTCTAATATATACAGGATGCATCATGGAGGCATTGTACGGGCTGTGCAGTGTGTGGGGGTATTACAGTGTAATATTCTAATATATACAGGATGCATCATGGAGGCATTGTACAGGCTGTGCACTGTGTGGGGGTATTACAGTGTAATATTCTAGTATATACAGGATGCATCGTGGAGGCATTGTACAGGCTGTGCACTGTGTGGGGGTATTACAGTGTAATATTCTAATATATACAGGATGCATCGTGGAGGCATTGTACGGGTTGTGCACTGTGTGGGGGTATTACAGTGTAATATTCTAATATATACAGGACGCATCGTGGAGGCATTGTACGGGCTGTGCACTGTGTGGGGTATTACAGTGTAATATTCTAATATATACAGGATGCATCGTGGAGGCATTGTACGGGCTGTGCACTGTGTGGGGGTATTACAGTGTAATATTCTAATATATACAGGATGCATCGTGGAGGCATTGTACGGGCTGTGCACTGTGTGGGGTATTACAGTGTAATATTCTAATATATACAGGATGCATCGTGGAGGCATTGTACGGGTTGTGCACTGTGTGGGGGTATTACAGTGTAATATTCTAATATATACAGGATGCATCATGGAGGCATTGTACGGGCTGTGCACTGTGTGGGGGTATTACAGTGTAATATTCTAATATATACAGGATGCATCGTGGAGGCATTGTACGGGCTGTGCACTGTGTGGGGGTATTACAGTGTAATATTCTAATATATACAGGATGCATCATGGAGGCATTGTACGGGTTGTGCACTGTGTGGGGGTATTACAGTGTAATATTCTAATATATACAGGACGCATCGTGGAGGCATTGTACGGGCTGTGCACTGTGTGGGGGTATTACAGTGTAATATTCTAATATATACAGGATGCATCATGGAGGCATTGTACGGGCTGTGCACTGTGTGGGGGTATTACAGTGTAATATTCTAATATATACAGGATGCATCATGGAGGCATTGTACGGGCTGTGCACTGTGTGGGGGTATTACAGTGTAATATTCTAATATATACAGGACGCATCGTGGAGGCATTGTACGGGCTGTGCACTGTGTGGGGGTATTACAGTGTAATATTCTAATATATACAGGATGCATCGTGGAGGCATTGTACGGGCTGTGCACTGTGTGGGGGTATTACAGTGTAATATTCTAATATATACAGGATGCATCGTGGAGGCATTGTACAGGCTGTGCACTGTGTGGGGGTATTACAGTGTAATATTCTAATATATACAGGATGCATCGTGGAGGCATTGTACAGGCTGTGCACTGTGTGGGGGTATTACAGTGTAATATTCTAATATATACAGGATGCATCGTGGAGGCATTGTACGGGTTGTGCACTGTGTGGGGGTATTACAGTGTAATATTCTAATATATACAGGACGCATCGTGGAGGCATTGTACGGGCTGTGCACTGTGTGGGGTATTACAGTGTAATATTCTAATATATACAGGATGCATCGTGGAGGCATTGTACGGGCTGTGCACTGTGTGGGGGTATTACAGTGTAATATTCTAATATATACAGGATGCATCGTGGAGGCATTGTACGGGCTGTGCACTGTGTGGGGTATTACAGTGTAATATTCTAATATATACAGGATGCATCGTGGAGGCATTGTACGGGTTGTGCACTGTGTGGGGGTATTACAGTGTAATATTCTAATATATACAGGATGCATCATGGAGGCATTGTACGGGCTGTGCACTGTGTGGGGGTATTACAGTGTAATATTCTAATATATACAGGATGCATCGTGGAGGCATTGTACGGGCTGTGCACTGTGTGGGGGTATTACAGTGTAATATTCTAATATATACAGGATGCATCATGGAGGCATTGTACGGGTTGTGCACTGTGTGGGGGTATTACAGTGTAATATTCTAATATATACAGGATGCATCATGGAGGCATTGTACAGGCTGTGCACTGTGTGGGGGTATTACAGTGTAATATTCTAATATATACAGGATGCATCGTGGAGGCATTGTACGGGCTGTGCACTGTGTGGGGGTATTACAGTGTAATATTCTAATATATACAGGATACATCGTGGAGGCATTGTACAGGCTGTGCACTGTGTGGGGGTATTACAGTGTAATATTCTAATATATACAGGATGCATCGTGGAGGCATTGTACGGGCTGTGCACTGTGTGGGGGTATTACAGTGTAATATTCTAATATATACAGGATACATCATGGAGGCATTGTACAGGCTGTGCACTGTGTGGGGGTATTACAGTGTAATTTTCTAATATATACAGGATGCATCGTGGAGGCATTGTACGGGTTGTGCACTGTGTGGGGGTATTACAGTGTAATATTCTAATATATACAGGACGCATCGTGGAGGCATTGTACGGGCTGTGCACTGTGTGGGGTATTACAGTGTAATATTCTAATATATACAGGATGCATCGTGGAGGCATTGTACGGGCTGTGCACTGTGTGGGGGTATTACAGTGTAATATTCTAATATATACAGGATGCATCGTGGAGGCATTGTACGGGCTGTGCACTGTGTGGGGTATTACAGTGTAATATTCTAATATATACAGGATGCATCGTGGAGGCATTGTACGGGTTGTGCACTGTGTGGGGGTATTACAGTGTAATATTCTAATATATACAGGATGCATCATGGAGGCATT
>NW_027371671.1:0-24676 GCF_046119375.1 Phyllobates terribilis
AATCCTAGCATGATAAAGAAGATTCAAAGAGAGTGAGATGCCAGCTCCTTTCATTCAGTCAGTAGCTTCAAACATTTCTGGTATATGAAAAACATGTTTTTCAATGGCAAAAATCAATGAATATTGTAAATGCACAAACAGTAATATCTCCACATTGCAAGGTGCAATTCTGAAATTTTTTGCTTTTTCCTGCTAATCCTAGCATGATAAAGAAGATTCAAAGAGAGTGAGATGCCAGCTCCTTTCATTCAGTCAGTAGCTTCAAACATTTCTGGGATATGAAAAACATGTTTTTCAATGGCAAAAATCAATGAATATTGTAAATGCACAAACAGTAATATCTCCACATTGCACGGTGCAATTCTGAAATTTTTAGCTTTTTCCTGTTAATCCTAGCATGATAAAGAAGATTCAAAGAGAGTGAGATGCCAGCTCCTTTCATTCAGTCAGTAGCTTCAAACATTTCTGGTATATGAAAAACATGTTTTTCAATGGCAAAAATCAATGAATATTGTAAATGCACAAACAGTAATATCTCCACATTGCAAGGTGCAATTCTGAAATTTTTTGCTTTTTCCTGTTAATCCTAGCATGATAAAGAAGATTCAAAGAGAGTGAGATGCCAGCTCCTTTCATTCAGTCAGTAGCTTCAAACATTTCTGGTATATGAAAAACATGTTTTTCAATGGCAAAAATCAATGAATATTGTAAATGCACAAACAGTAATATCTCCACATTGCAAGGTGCAATTCTGAAATTTTTTGCTTTTTCCTGCTAATCCTAGCATGATAAAGAAGATTCAAAGAGAGTGAGATGCCAGCTCCTTTCATTCAGTCAGTAGCTTCAAACATTTCTGGTATATGAAAAACATGTTTTTCAATGGCAAAAATCAATGAATATTGTAAATGCACAAACAGTAATATCTCCACATTGCAAGGTGCAATTCTGAAATTTTTTGCTTTTTCCTGCTAATCCTAGCATGATAAAGAAGATTCAAAGAGAGTGAGATGCCAGCTCCTTTCATTCAGTCAGTAGCTTCAAACATTTCTGGTATATGAAAAACATGTTTTTCAATGGCAAAAATCAATGAATATTGTAAATGCACAAACAGCAATATCTCCACATTGCAAGGTGCAATTCTGAAATTTTTTGCTTTTTCCTGCTAATCCTAGCATGATAAAGAAGATTCAAAGAGAGTGAGATGCCAGCTCCTTTCATTCAGTCAGTAGCTTCAAACATTTCTGGTATATGAAAAACATGTTTTTCAATGGCAAAAATCAATGAATATTGTAAATGCACAAACAGTAATATCTCCACATT
The DNA here is from genome assembly GCF_046119375.1 of Phyllobates terribilis. Classification (NCBI taxonomy): domain Eukaryota; kingdom Metazoa; phylum Chordata; class Amphibia; order Anura; family Dendrobatidae; genus Phyllobates; species Phyllobates terribilis. Next base: position 1,321 of record NW_027371671.1, read on the forward strand.
GCACGGTGCAATTCTGAAATTTTTAGCTTTTTCCTGTTAATCCTAGCATGATAAAGAAGATTCAAAGAGAGTGAGATGCCAGCTCCTTTCATTCAGTCAGTAGCTTCAAACATTTCTGGTATATGAAAAACATGTTTTTCAATGGCAAAAATCAATGAATATTGTAAATGCACAAACAGTAATATCTCCACATTGCAAGGTGCAATTCTGAAATTTTTTGCTTTTTCCTGTTAATCCTAGCATGATAAAGAAGATTCAAAGAGAGTGAGATTCCAGCTCCTTTCATTCAGTCAGTAGCTTCAAACATTTCTGGTATATGAAAAACATGTTTTTCAATGGCAAAAATCAATGAATATTGTAAATGCACAAACAGTAATATCTCCACATTGCAAGGTGCAATTCTGAAATTTTTTGCTTTTTCCTGCTAATCCTAGCATGATAAAGAAGATTCTAAGAGAGTGAGATGCCAGCTCCTTTCATTCAGTCAGTAGCTTCAAACATTTCTGGTATATGAAAAACATGTTTTTCAATGGCAAAAATCAATGAATATTGTAAATGCACAAACAGTAATATCTCCACATTGCAAGGTGCAATTCTGAAATTTTTTGCTTTTTCCTGCTAATCCTAGCATGATAAAAAAGATTCAAAGAGAGTGAGATGCCAGCTCCTTTCATTCAGTCAGTAGCTTCAAACATTTCTGGTATATGAAAAACATGTTTTTCAATGGCAAAAATCAATGAATATTGTAAATGCACAAACAGTAATATCTCCACATTGCACGGTGCAATTCTGAAATTTTTAGCTTTTTCCTGTTAATCCTAGCATGATAAAGAAGATTCAAAGAGAGTGAGATGCCAGCTCCTTTCATTCAGTCAGTAGCTTCAAACATTTCTGGTATATGAAAAACATGTTTTTCAATGGCAAAAATCAATGAATATTGTAAATGCACAAACAGTAATATCTCCACATTGCAAGGTGCAATTCTGAAATTTTTTGCTTTTTCCTGCTAATCCTAGCATGATAAAGAAGATTCAAAGAGAGTGAGATGCCAGCTCCTTTCATTCAGTCAGTAGCTTCAAACATTTCTGGTATATGAAAAACATGTTTTTCAATGGCAAAAATCAATGAATATTGTAAATGCACAAACAGTAATATCTCCACATTGCACGGTGCAATTCTGAAATTTTTAGCTTTTTCCTGTTAATCCTAGCATGATAAAGAAGATTCAAAGAGAGTGAGATGCCAGCTCCTTTGATTCAGTCAGTAGCTTCAAACATTTCTGGTATATGAAAAACATGTTTTTCAATGGCAAAAATCAATGAATATTGTAAATGCACAAACAGTAATATCTCCACATTGCAAGGTGCAATTCTGAAATTTTTTGCTTTTTCCTGCTAATCCTAGCATGATAAAGAAGATTCAAAGAGAGTGAGATGCCAGCTCCTTTCATTCAGTCAGTAGCTTCAAACATTTCTGGTATATGAAAAACATGTTTTTCAATGGCAAAAATCAATGAATATTGTAAATGCACAAACAGTAATATCTCCACATTGCAAGGTGCAATTCTGAAATTTTTTGCTTTTTCCTGCTAATCCTAGCATGATAAAGAAGATTCAAAGAGAGTGAGATGCCAGCTCCTTTCATTCAGTCAGTAGCTTCAAACATTTCTGGTATATGAAAAACATGTTTTTCAATGGCAAAAATCAATGAATATTGTAAATGCACAAACAGTAATATCTCCACATTGCAAGGTGCAATTCTGAAAATTTTAGCTTTTTCCTGTTAATCCTAGCATGATAAAGAAGATTCAAAGAGAGTGAGATGCCAGCTCCTTTCATTCAGTCAGTAGCTTCAAACATTTCTGGTATATGAAAAACATGTTTTTCAATGGCAAAAATCAATGAATATTGTAAATGCACAAACAGTAATATCTCCACATTGCAAGGTGCAATTTTGAAATTTTTTGCTTTTTCCTGCTAATCCTAGCATGATAAAGAAGATTCAAAGAGAGTGAGATGCCAGCTCCTTTCATTCAGTCAGTAGCTTCAAACATTTCTGGTATATGAAAAACATGTTTTTCAATGGCAAAAATCAATGAATATTGTAAATGCACAAACAGTAATATCTCCACATTGCACGGTGCAATTCTGAAATTTTTAGCTTTTTCCTGTTAATCCTAGCATGATAAAGAAGATTCAAAGAGAGTGAGATGCCAGCTCCTTTCATTCAGTCAGTAGCTTCAAACATTTCTGGTATATGAAAAACATGTTTTTCAATGGCAAAAATCAATGAATATTGTAAATGCACAAACAGTAATATCTCCACATTGCAAGGTGCAATTCTGAAATTTTTTGCTTTTTCCTGCTAATCCTAGCATGATAAAGAAGATTCAAAGAGAGTGAGATGCCAGCTCCTTTCATTCAGTCAGAAGCTTCAAACATTTCTGGTATATGAAAAACATGTTTTTCAATGGCAAAAATCAATGAATATTGTAAATGCACAAACAGTAATATCTCCACATTGCACGGTGCAATTCTGAAATTTTTAGCTTTTTCCTGTTAATCCTAGCATGATAAAGAAGATTCAAAGAGAGTGAGATGCCAGCTCCTTTCATTCAGTCAGTAGCTTCAAACATTTCTGGTATATGAAAAACATGTTTTTCAATGGCAAAAATCAATGAATATTGTAAATGCACAAACAGTAATATCTCCACATTGCAAGGTGCAATTCTGAAATTTTTTGCTTTTTCCTGCTAATCCTAGCATGATAAAGAAGATTCAAAGAGAGTGAGATGCCAGCTCCTTTCATTCAGTCAGTAGCTTCAAACATTTCTGGTATATGAAAAACATGTTTTTCAATGGCAAAAATCAATGAATATTGTAAATGCACAAACAGTAATATCTCCACATTGCACGGTGCAATTCTGAAATTTTTAGCTTTTTCCTGTTAATCCTAGCATGATAAAGAAGATTCAAAGAGAGTGAGATGCCAGCTCCTTTCATTCAGTCAGTAGCTTCAAACATTTCTGGTATATGAAAAACATGTTTTTCAATGGCAAAAATCAATGAATATTGTAAATGCACAAACAGTAATATCTCCACATTGCAAGGTGCAATTCTGAAATTTTTTGCTTTTTCCTGTTAATCCTAGCATGATAAAGAAGATTCAAAGAGAGTGAGATGCCAGCTCCTTTCATTCAGTCAGTAGCTTCAAACATTTCTGGTATATGAAAAACATGTTTTTCAATGGCAAAAATCAATGAATATTGTAAATGCACAAACAGTAATATCTCCACATTGCAAGGTGCAATTCTGAAATTTTTTGCTTTTTCCTGCTAATCCTAGCATGATAAAGAAGATTCAAAGAGAGTGAGATGCCAGCTCCTTTCATTCAGTCAGTAGCTTCAAACATTTCTGGTATATGAAAAACATGTTTTTCAATGGCAAAAATCAATGAATATTGTAAATGCACAAACAGTAATATCTCCACATTGCAAGGTGCAATTCTGAAATTTTTTGCTTTTTCCTGCTAATCCTAGCATGATAAAGAAGATTCAAAGAGAGTGAGATGCCAGCTCCTTTCATTCAGTCAGTAGCTTCAAACATTTCTGGTATATGAAAAACATGTTTTTCAATGGCAAAAATCAATGAATATTGTAAATGCACAAACAGTAATATCTCCACATTGCACGGTGCAATTCTGAAATTTTTAGCTTTTTCCTGTTAATCCTAGCATGATAAAGAAGATTCAAAGAGAGTGAGATGCCAGCTCCTTTCATTCAGTCAGTAGCTTCAAACATTTCTGGTATATGAAAAACATGTTTTTCAATGGCAAAAATCAATGAATATTGTAAATGCACAAACAGTAATATCTCCACATTGCAAGGTGCAATTCTGAAATTTTTTGCTTTTTCCTGCTAATCCTAGCATGATAAAGAAGATTCAAAGAGAGTGAGATGCCAGCTCCTTTCATTCAGTCAGTAGCTTCAAACATTTCTGGTATATGAAAAACATGTTTTTCAATGGCAAAAATCAATGAATATTGTAAATGCACAAACAGTAATATCTCCACATTGCACGGTGCAATTCTGAAATTTTTAGCTTTTTCCTGTTAATCCTAGCATGATAAAGAAGATTCAAAGAGAGTGAGATGCCAGCTCCTTTCATTCAGTCAGTAGCTTCAAACATTTCTGGTATATGAAAAACATGTTTTTCAATGGCAAAAATCAATGAATATTGTAAATGCACAAACAGTAATATCTCCACATTGCAAGGTGCAATTCTGAAATTTTTTGCTTTTTCCTGTTAATCCTAGCATGATAAAGAAGATTCAAAGAGAGTGAGATGCCAGCTCCTTTCATTCAGTCAGTAGCTTCAAACATTTCTGGTATATGAAAAACATGTTTTTCAATGGCAAAAATCAATGAATATTGTAAATGCACAAACAGTAATATCTCCACATTGCAAGGTGCAATTCTGAAATTTTTTGCTTTTTCCTGCTAATCCTAGCATGATAAAGAAGATTCAAAGAGAGTGAGATGCCAGCTCCTTTCATTCAGTCAGTAGCTTCAAACATTTCTGGTATATGAAAAACATGTTTTTCAATGGCAAAAATCAATGAATATTGTAAATGCACAAACAGTAATATCTCCACATTGCACGGTGCAATTCTGAAATTTTTAGCTTTTTCCTGTTAATCCTAGCATGATAAAGAAGATTCAAAGAGAGTGAGATGCCAGCTCCTTTCATTCAGTCAGTAGCTTCAAACATTTCTGGTATATGAAAAACATGTTTTTCAATGGCAAAAATCAATGAATATTGTAAATGCACAAACAGTAATATCTCCACATTGCAAGGTGCAATTCTGAAATTTTTTGCTTTTTCCTGTTAATCCTAGCATGATAAAGAAGATTCAAAGAGAGTGAGATGCCAGCTCCTTTCATTCAGTCAGTAGCTTCAAACATTTCTGGTATATGAAAAACATGTTTTTCAATGGCAAAAATCAATGAATATTGTAAATGCACAAACAGTAATATCTCCACATTGCAAGGTGCAATTCTGAAATTTTTTGCTTTTTCCTGCTAATCCTAGCATGATAAAGAAGATTCAAAGAGAGTGAGATGCCAGCTCCTTTCATTCAGTCAGTAGCTTCAAACATTTCTGGTATATGAAAAACATGTTTTTCAATGGCAAAAATCAATGAATATTGTAAATGCACAAACAGTAATATCTCCACATTGCACGGTGCAATTCTGAAATTTTTAGCTTTTTCCTGTTAATCCTAGCATGATAAAGAAGATTCAAAGAGAGTGAGATGCCAGCTCCTTTCATTCAGTCAGTAGCTTCAAACATTTCTGGTATATGAAAAACATGTTTTTCAATGGCAAAAATCAATGAATATTGTAAATGCACAAACAGTAATATCTCCACATTGCAATGTGCAATTCTGAAATTTTTTGCTTTTTCCTGCTAATCCTAGCATGATAAAGAAGATTCAAAGAGAGTGAGATGCCAGCTCCTTTCATTCAGTCAGTAGCTTCAAACATTTCTGGTATATGAAAAACATGTTTTTCAATGGCAAAAATCAATGAATATTGTAAATGCACAAACAGTAATATCTCCACATTGCACGGTGCAATTCTGAAATTTTTAGCTTTTTCCTGTTAATCCTAGCATGATAAAGAAGATTCAAAGAGAGTGAGATGCCAGCTCCTTTCATTCAGTCAGTAGCTTCAAACATTTCTGGTATATGAAAAACATGTTTTTCAATGGCAAAAATCAATGAATATTGTAAATGCACAAACAGTAATATCTCCACATTGCAAGGTGCAATTCTGAAATTTTTTGCTTTTTCCTGCTAATCCTAGCATGATAAAGAAGATTCAAAGAGAGTGAGATGCCAGCTCCTTTCATTCAGTCAGTAGCTTCAAACATTTCTGGTATATGAAAAACATGTTTTTCAATGGCAAAAATCAATGAATATTGTAAATGCACAAACAGTAATATCTCCACATTGCACGGTGCAATTCTGAAATTTTTAGCTTTTTCCTGTTAATCCTAGCATGATAAAGAAGATTCAAAGAGAGTGAGATGCCAGCTCCTTTCATTCAGTCAGTAGCTTCAAACATTTCTGGTATATGAAAAACATGTTTTTCAATGGCAAAAATCAATGAATATTGTAAATGCACAAACAGTAATATCTCCACATTGCAAGGTGCAATTCTGAAATTTTTTGCTTTTTCCTGCTAATCCTAGCATGATAAAGAAGATTCAAAGAGAGTGAGATGCCAGCTCCTTTCATTCAGTCAGTAGCTTCAAACATTTCTGGTATATGAAAAACATGTTTTTCAATGGCAAAAATCAATGAATATTGTAAATGCACAAACAGTAATATCTCCACATTGCACGGTGCAATTCTGAAATTTTTAGCTTTTTCCTGTTAATCCTAGCATGATAAAGAAGATTCAAAGAGAGTGAGATGCCAGCTCCTTTCATTCAGTCAGTAGCTTCAAACATTTCTGGTATATGAAAAACATGTTTTTCAATGGCAAAAATCAATGAATATTGTAAATGCACAAACAGTAATATCTCCACATTGCAAGGTGCAATTCTGAAATTTATTGCTTTTTCCTGTTAATCCTAGCATGATAAAGAAGATTCAAAGAGAGTGAGATGTCAGCTCCTTTCATTCAGTCAGTAGCTTCAAACATTTCTGGTATATGAAAAACATGTTTTTCAATGGCAAAAATCAATGAATATTGTAAATGCACAAACAGTAATATCTCCACATTGCAAGGTGCAATTCTGAAATTTTTTGCTTTTTCCTGCTAATCCTAGCATGATAAAGAAGATTCAAAGAGAGTGAGATGCCAGCTCCTTTCATTCAGTCAGTAGCTTCAAACATTTCTGGTATATGAAAAACATGTTTTTCAATGGCAAAAATCAATGAATATTGTAAATGCACAAACAGTAATATCTCCACATTGCAAGGTGCAATTCTGAAATTTTTTGCTTTTTCCTGCTAATCCTAGCATGATAAAGAAGATTCAAAGAGAGTGAGATGCCAGCTCCTTTCATTCAGTCAGTAGCTTCAAACATTTCTGGTATATGAAAAACATGTTTTTCAATGGCAAAAATCAATGAATATTGTAAATGCACAAACAGTAATATCTCCACATTGCAAGGTGCAATTCTGAAAATTTTAGCTTTTTCCTGTTAATCCTAGCATGATAAAGAAGATTCAAAGAGAGTGAGATGCCAGCTCCTTTCATTCAGTCAGTAGCTTCAAACATTTCTGGTATATGAAAAACATGTTTTTCAATGGCAAAAATCAATGAATATTGTAAATGCACAAACAGTAATATCTCCACATTGCAAGGTGCAATTTTGAAATTTTTTGCTTTTTCCTGCTAATCCTAGCATGATAAAGAAGATTCAAAGAGTGAGATGCCAGCTCCTTTCATTCAGTCAGTAGCTTCAAACATTTCTGGTATATGAAAAACATGTTTTTCAATGGCAAAAATCAATGAATATTGTAAATGCACAAACAGTAATATCTCCACATTGCACGGTGCAATTCTGAAATTTTTAGCTTTTTCCTGTTAATCCTAGCATGATAAAGAAGATTCAAAGAGAGTGAGATGCCAGCTCCTTTCATTCAGTCAGTAGCTTCAAACATTTCTGGTATATGAAAAACATGTTTTTTCAATGGCAAAAATCAATGAATATTGTAAATGCACAAACAGTAATATCTCCACATTGCAAGGTGCAATTCTGAAATTTTTTGCTTTTTCCTGTTAATCCTAGCATGATAAAGAATATTCAAAGAGAGTGAGATGCCAGCTCCTTTCATTCAGTCAGTAGCTTCAAACATTTCTGGTATATGAAAAACATGTTTTTCAATGGCAAAAATCAATGAATATTGTAAATGCACAAACAGTAATATCTCCACATTGCAAGGTGCAATTCTGAAATTTTTTGCTTTTTCCTGTTAATCCTAGCATGATAAAGAAGATTCAAAGAGAGTGAGATGCCAGCTCCTTTCATTCAGTCAGTAGCTTCAAACATTTCTGGTATATGAAAAACATGTTTTTCAATGGCAAAAATCAATGAATATTGTAAATGCACAAACAGTAATATCTCCACATTGCAAGGTGCAATTCTGAAATTTTTTGCTTTTTCCTGCTAACCCTAGCATGATAAAGAAGATTCAAAGAGAGTGAGATGCCAGCTCCTTTCATTCAGTCAGTAGCTTCAAACATTTCTGGTATATGAAAAACATGTTTTTCAATGGCAAAAATCAATGAATATTGTAAATGCACAAACAGTAATATCTCCACATTGCACGGTGCAATTCTGAAATTTTTAGCTTTTTCCTGTTAATCCTAGCATGATAAAGAAGATTCAAAGAGAGTGAGATGCCAGCTCCTTTCATTCAGTCAGTAGCTTCAAACATTTCTGGTATATGAAAAACATGTTTTTCAATGGCAAAAATCAATGAATATTGTAAATGCACAAACAGTAATATCTCCACATTGCAAGGTGCAATTCTGAAATTTTTTGCTTTTTCCTGTTAATCCTAGCATGATAAAGAAGATTCAAAGAGGGTGAGATGCCAGCTCCTTTCATTCAGTCAGTAGCTTCAAACATTTCTGGTATATGAAAAACATGTTTTTCAATGGCAAAAATCAATGAATATTGTAAATGCACAAACAGTAATATCTCCACATTGCAAGGTGCAATTCTGAAATTTTTTGCTTTTTCCTGCTAATCCTAGCATGATAAAGAAGATTCAAAGAGAGTGAGATGCCAGCTCCTTTCATTCAGTCAGTAGCTTCAAACATTTCTGGTATATGAAAAACATGTTTTTCAATGGCAAAAATCAATGAATATTGTAAATGCACAAACAGTAATATCTCCACATTGCACGGTGCAATTCTGAAATTTTTAGCTTTTTCCTGTTAATCCTAGCATGATAAAGAAGATTCAAAGAGAGTGAGATGCCAGCTCCTTTCATTCAGTCAGTAGCTTCAAACATTTCTGGTATATGAAAAACATGTTTTTCAATGGCAAAAATCAATGAATATTGTAAATGCACAAACAGTAATATCTCCACATTGCAAGGTGCAATTCTGAAATTTTTTGCTTTTTCCTGCTAATCCTAGCATGATAAAGAAGATTCAAAGAGAGTGAGATGCCAGCTCCTTTCATTCAGTCAGTAGCTTCAAACATTTCTGGTATATGAAAAACATGTTTTTCAATGGCAAAAATCAATGAATATTGTAAATGCACAAACAGTAATATCTCCACATTGCACGGTGCAATTCTGAAATTTTTAGCTTTTTCCTGTTAATCCTAGCATGATAAAGAAGATTCAAAGAGAGTGAGATGCCAGCTCCTTTCATTCAGTCAGTAGCTTCAAACATTTCTGGTATATGAAAAACATGTTTTTCAATGGCAAAAATCAATGAATATTGTAAATGCACAAACAGTAATATCTCCACATTGCACGGTGCAATTCTGAAATTTTTAGCTTTTTCCTGTTAATCCTAGCATGATAAAGAAGATTCAAAGAGAGTGAGATGCCAGCTCCTTTCATTCAGTCAGTAGCTTCAAACATTTCTGGTATATGAAAAACATGTTTTTCAATGGCAAAAATCAATGAATATTGTAAATGCACAAACAGTAATATCTCCACATTGCAAGGTGCAATTCTGAAATTTTTTGCTTTTTCCTGCTAATCCTAGCATGATAAAGAAGATTCAAAGAGAGTGAGATGCCAGCTCCTTTCATTCAGTCAGTAGCTTCAAACATTTCTGGTATATGAAAAACGTTTTTCAATGGCAAAAATCAATGAATATTGTAAATGCACAAACAGTAATATCTCCACATTGCACGGTGCAATTCTGAAATTTTTAGCTTTTTCCTGTTAATCCTAGCATGATAAAGAAGATTCAAAGAGAGTGAGATGCCAGCTCCTTTCATTCAGTCAGTAGCTTCAAACATTTCTGGTATATGAAAAACATGTTTTTCAATGGCAAAAATCAATGAATATTGTAAATGCACAAACAGTAATATCTCCACATTGCAAGGTGCAATTCTGAAATTTTTTGCTTTTCCCTGCTAATCCTAGCATGATAAAGAAGATTCAAAGAGAGTGAGATGCCAGCTCCTTTCATTCAGTCAGTAGCTTCAAACATTTCTGGTATATGAAAAACATGTTTTTCAATGGCAAAAATCAATGAATATTGTAAATGCACAAACAGTAATATCTCCACATTGCACGGTGCAATTCTGAAATTTTTAGCTTTTTCCTGTTAATCCTAGCATGATAAAGAAGATTCAAAGAGAGTGAGATGCCAGCTCCTTTCATTCAGTCAGTAGCTTCAAACATTTCTGGTATATGAAAAACTTGTTTTTCAATGGCAAAAATCAATGAATATTGTAAATGCACAAACAGTAATATCTCCACATTGCACGGTGCAATTCTGAAATTTTTAGCTTTTTCCTGTTAATCCTAGCATGATAAAGAAGATTCAAAGAGAGTGAGATGCCAGCTCCTTTCATTCAGTCAGTAGCTTCAAACATTTCTGGTATATGAAAAACATGTTTTTCAATGGCAAAAATCAATGAATATTGTAAATGCACAAACAGTAATATCTCCACATTGCAAGGTGCAATTCTGAAATTTTTTGCTTTTTCCTGCTAATCCTAGCATGATAAAGAAGATTCAAAGAGAGTGAGATGCCAGCTCCTTTCATTCAGTCAGTAGCTTCAAACATTTCTGGTATATGAAAAACATGTTTTTCAATGGCAAAAATCAATGAATATTGTAAATGCACAAACAGTAATATCTCCACATTGCACGGTGCAATTCTGAAATTTTTAGCTTTTTCCTGTTAATCCTAGCATGATAAAGAAGATTCAAAGAGAGTGAGATGCCAGCTCCTTTCATTCAGTCAGTAGCTTCAAACATTTCTGGTATATGAAAAACATGTTTTTCAATGGCAAAAATCAATGAATATTGTAAATGCACAAACAGTAATATCTCCACATTGCAAGGTGCAATTCTGAAATTTTTTGCTTTTTCCTGCTAATCCTAGCATGATAAAGAAGATTCAAAGAGAGTGAGATGCCAGCTCCTTTCATTCAGTCAGTAGCTTCAAACATTTCTGGGATATGAAAAACATGTTTTTCAATGGCAAAAATCAATGAATATTGTAAATGCACAAACAGTAATATCTCCACATTGCACGGTGCAATTCTGAAATTTTTAGCTTTTTCCTGTTAATCCTAGCATGATAAAGAAGATTCAAAGAGAGTGAGATGCCAGCTCCTTTCATTCAGTCAGTAGCTTCAAACATTTCTGGTATATGAAAAACATGTTTTTCAATGGCAAAAATCAATGAATATTGTAAATGCACAAACAGTAATATCTCCACATTGCAAGGTGCAATTCTGAAATTTTTTGCTTTTTCCTGTTAATCCTAGCATGATAAAGAAGATTCAAAGAGAGTGAGATGCCAGCTCCTTTCATTCAGTCAGTAGCTTCAAACATTTCTGGTATATGAAAAACATGTTTTTCAATGGCAAAAATCAATGAATATTGTAAATGCACAAACAGTAATATCTCCACATTGCAAGGTGCAATTCTGAAATTTTTTGCTTTTTCCTGCTAATCCTAGCATGATAAAGAAGATTCAAAGAGAGTGAGATGCCAGCTCCTTTCATTCAGTCAGTAGCTTCAAACATTTCTGGTATATGAAAAACATGTTTTTCAATGGCAAAAATCAATGAATATTGTAAATGCACAAACAGTAATATCTCCACATTCCAAGGTGCAATTCTGAAATTTTTTGCTTTTTCCTGCTAATCCTAGCATGATAAAGAAGATTCAAAGAGAGTGAGATGCCAGCTCCTTTCATTCAGTCAGTAGCTTCAAACATTTCTGGTATATGAAAAACATGTTTTTCAATGGCAAAAATCAATGAATATTGTAAATGCACAAACAGTAATATCTCCACATTGCAAGGTGCAATTCTGAAATTTTTTGCTTTTTCCTGCTAATCCTGGCATGATAAAGAAGATTCAAAGAGAGTGAGATGCCAGCTCCTTTCATTCAGTCAGTAGCTTCAAACATTTCTGGTATATGAAAAACATGTTTTTCAATGGCAAAAATCAATGAATATTGTAAATGCACAAACAGTAATATCTCCACATTGCACGGTGCAATTCTGAAATTTTTAGCTTTTTCCTGTTAATCCTAGCATGATAAAGAAGATTCAAAGAGAGTGAGATGCCAGCTCCTTTCATTCAGTCAGTAGCTTCAAACATTTCTGGTATATGAAAAACATGTTTTTCAATGGCAAAAATCAATGAATATTGTAAATGCACAAACAGTAATATCTCCACATTGCAAGGTGCAATTCTGAAATTTTTTGCTTTTTCCTGTTAATCCTAGCATGATAAAGAAGATTCAAAGAGAGTGAGATTCCAGCTCCTTTCATTCAGTCAGTAGCTTCAAACATTTCTGGTATATGAAAAACATGTTTTTCAATGGCAAAAATCAATGAATATTGTAAATGCACAAACAGTAATATCTCCACATTGCAAGGTGCAATTCTGAAATTTTTTGCTTTTTCCTGTTAATCCTAGCATGATAAAGAAGATTCAAAGAGAGTGAGATGCCAGCTCCTTTCATTCAGTCAGTAGCTTCAAACATTTCTGGTATATGAAAAACATGTTTTTCAATGGCAAAAATCAATGAATATTGTAAATGCACAAACAGTAATATCTCCACATTGCAAGGTGCAATTCTGAAATTTTTTGCTTTTTCCTGCTAATCCTAGCATGATAAAGAAGATTCAAAGAGAGTGAGATGCCAGCTCCTTTCATTCAGTCAGTAGCTTCAAACATTTCTGGTATATGAAAAACATGTTTTTCAATGGCAAAAATCAATGAATATTGTAAATGCACAAACAGTAATATCTCCACATTGCACGGTGCAATTCTGAAATTTTTAGCTTTTTCCTGTTAATCCTAGCATGATAAAGAAGATTCAAAGAGAGTGAGATGCCAGCTCCTTTCATTCAGTCAGTAGCTTCAAACATTTCTGGTATATGAAAAACATGTTTTTCAATGGCAAAAATCAATGAATATTGTAAATGCACAAACAGTAATATCTCCACATTGCAAGGTGCAATTCTGAAATTTTTTGCTTTTTCCTGCTAATCCTAGCATGATAAAGAAGATTCAAAGAGAGTGAGATGCCAGCTCCTTTCATTCAGTCAGTAGCTTCAAACATTTCTGGTATATGAAAAACATGTTTTTCAATGGCAAAAATCAATGAATATTGTAAATGCACAAACAGTAATATCTCCACATTGCACAGTGCAATTCTGAAATTTTTAGCTTTTTCCTGTTAATCCTAGCATGATAAAGAAGATTCAAAGAGAGTGAGATGCCAGCTCCTTTCATTCAGTCAGTAGCTTCAAACATTTCTGGTATATGAAAAACATGTTTTTCAATGGCAAAAATCAATGAATATTGTAAATGCACAAACAGTAATATCTCCACATTGCACTGTGCAATTCTGAAATTTTTAGCTTTTTCCTGTTAATCCTAGCATGATAAAGAAGATTCAAAGAGAGTGAGATGCCAGCTCCTTTCATTCAGTCAGTAGCTTCAAACATTTCTGGTATATGAAAAACATGTTTTTCAATGGCAAAAATCAATGAATATTGTAAATGCACAAACAGTAATATCTCCACATTGCAAGGTGCAATTCTGAAATTTTTTGCTTTTTCCTGCTAATCCTAGCATGATAAAGAAGATTCAAAGAGAGTGAGATGCCAGCTCCTTTCATTCAGTCAGAAGCTTCAAACATTTCTGGTATATGAAAAACATGTTTTTCAATGGCAAAAATCAATGAATATTGTAAATGCACAAACAGTAATATCTCCACATTGCACGGTGCAATTCTGAAATTTTTAGCTTTTTCCTGTTAATCCTAGCATGATAAAGAAGATTCAAAGAGAGTGAGATGCCAGCTCCTTTCATTCAGTCAGTAGCTTCAAACATTTCTGGTATATGAAAAACATGTTTTTCAATGGCAAAAATCAATGAATATTGTAAATGCACAAACAGTAATATCTCCACATTGCAAGGTGCACTTCTGAAATTTTTTGCTTTTTCCTGTTAATCCTAGCATGATAAAGAAGATTCAAAGAGAGTGAGATGCCAGCTCCTTTCATTCAGTCAGTAGCTTCAAACATTTCTGGTATATGAAAAACATGTTTTTCAATGGCAAAAATCAATGAATATTGTAAATGCACAAACAGTAATATCTCCACATTGCACGGTGCAATTCTGAAATTTTTAGCTTTTTCCTGTTAATCCTAGCATGATAAAGAAGATTCAAAGAGAGTGAGATGCCAGCTCCTTTCATTCAGTCAGTAGCTTCAAACATTTCTGGTATATGAAAAACATGTTTTTCAATGGCAAAAATCAATGAATATTGTAAATGCACAAACAGTAATATCTCCACATTGCAAGGTGCAATTCTGAAATTTTTTGCTTTTTCCTGTTAATCCTAGCATGATAAAGAAGATTCAAAGAGAGTGAGATGCCAGCTCCTTTCATTCAGTCAGTAGCTTCAAACATTTCTGGTATATGAAAAACATGTTTTTCAATGGCAAAAATCAATGAATATTGTAAATGCACAAACAGTAATATCTCCACATTGCAAGGTGCAATTCTGAAATTTTTTGCTTTTTCCTGCTAATCCTAGCATGATAAAGAAGATTCAAAGAGAGTGAGATGCCAGCTCCTTTCATTCAGTCAGTAGCTTCAAACATTTCTGGTATATGAAAAACATGTTTTTCAATGGCAAAAATCAATGAATATTGTAAATGCACAAACAGTAATATCTCCACATTGCAAGGTGCAATTCTGAAATTTTTTGCTTTTTCCTGCTAATCCTAGCATGATAAAGAAGATTCAAAGAGAGTGAGATGCCAGCTCCTTTCATTCAGTCAGTAGCTTCAAACATTTCTGGTATATGAAAAACATGTTTTTCAATGGCAAAAATCAATGAATATTGTAAATGCACAAACAGTAATATCTCCACATTGCACGGTGCAATTCTGAAATTTTTAGCTTTTTCCTGTTAATCCTAGCATGATAAAGAAGATTCAAAGAGAGTGAGATGCCAGCTCCTTTCATTCAGTCAGTAGCTTCAAACATTTCTGGTATATGAAAAACATGTTTTTCAATGGCAAAAATCAATGAATATTGTAAATGCACAAACAGTAATATCTCCACATTGCAAGGTGCAATTCTGAAATTTTTTGCTTTTTCCTGCTAATCCTAGCATGATAAAGAAGATTCAAAGAGAGTGAGATGCCAGCTCCTTTCATTCAGTCAGTAGCTTCAAACATTTCTGGTATATGAAAAACATGTTTTTCAATGGCAAAAATCAATGAATATTGTAAATGCACAAACAGTAATATCTCCACATTGCAAGGTGCAATTCTGAAATTTTTTGCTTTTTCCTGCTAATCCTAGCATGATAAAGAAGATTCAAAGAGAGTGAGATGCCAGCTCCTTTCATTCAGTCAGTAGCTTCAAACATTTCTGGTATATGAAAAACATGTTTTTCAATGGCAAAAATCAATGAATATTGTAAATGCACAAACAGTAATATCTCCACATTGCAAGGTGCAATTCTGAAAATTTTAGCTTTTTCCTGTTAATCCTATCATGATAAAGAAGATTCAAAGAGAGTGAGATGCCAGCTCCTTTCATTCAGTCAGTAGCTTCAAACATTTCTGGTATATGAAAAACATGTTTTTCAATGGCAAAAATCAATGAATATTGTAAATGCACAAACAGTAATATCTCCACATTGCAAGGTGCAATTTTGAAATTTTTTGCTTTTTCCTGCTAATCCTAGCATGATAAAGAAGATTCAAAGAGAGTGAGATGCCAGCTCCTTTCATTCAGTCAGTAGCTTCAAACATTTCTGGTATATGAAAAACATGTTTTTCAATGGCAAAAATCAATGAATATTGTAAATGCACAAACAGTAATATCTCCACATTGCACGGTGCAATTCTGAAATTTTTAGCTTTTTCCTGTTAATCCTAGCATGATAAAGAAGATTCAAAGAGAGTGAGATGCCAGCTCCTTTCATTCAGTCAGTAGCTTCAAACATTTCTGGTATATGAAAAACATGTTTTTCAATGGCAAAAATCAATGAATATTGTAAATGCACAAACAGTAATATCTCCACATTGCAAGGTGCAATTCTGAAATTTTTTGCTTTTTCCTGCTAATCCTAGCATGATAAAGAAGATTCAAAGAGAGTGAGATGCCAGCTCCTTTCATTCAGTCAGAAGCTTCAAACATTTCTGGTATATGAAAAACATGTTTTTCAATGGCAAAAATCAATGAATATTGTAAATGCACAAACAGTAATATCTCCACATTGCACGGTGCAATTCTGAAATTTTTAGCTTTTTCCTGTTAATCCTAGCATGATAAAGAAGATTCAAAGAGAGTGAGATGCCAGCTCCTTTCATTCAGTCAGTAGCTTCAAACATTTCTGGTATATGAAAAACATGTTTTTCAATGGCAAAAATCAATGAATATTGTAAATGCACAAACAGTAATATCTCCACATTGCAAGGTGCAATTCTGAAATTTTTTGCTTTTTCCTGTTAATCCTAGCATGATAAAGAAGATTCAAAGAGAGTGAGATGCCAGCTCCTTTCATTCAGTCAGTAGCTTCAAACATTTCTGGTATATGAAAAACATGTTTTTCAATGGCAAAAATCAATGAATATTGTAAATGCACAAACAGTAATATCTCCACATTGCAAGGTGCAATTCTGAAATTTTTTGCTTTTTCCTGCTAATCCTAGCATGATAAAGAAGATTCAAAGAGAGTGAGATGCCAGCTCCTTTCATTCAGTCAGTAGCTTCAAACATTTCTGGTATATGAAAAACATGTTTTTCAATGGCAAAAATCAATGAATATTGTAAATGCACAAACAGTAATATCTCCACATTGCAAGGTGCAATTCTGAAATTTTTTGCTTTTTCCTGCTAATCCTAGCATGATAAAGAAGATTCAAAGAGAGTGAGATGCCAGCTCCTTTCATTCAGTCAGTAGCTTCAAACATTTCTGGTATATGAAAAACATGTTTTTCAATGGCAAAAATCAATGAATATTGTAAATGCACAAACAGTAATATCTCCACATTGCACGGTGCAATTCTGAAATTTTTTGCTTTTTCCTGTTAATCCTAGCATGATAAAGAAGATTCAAAGAGAGTGAGATGCCAGCTCCTTTCATTCAGTCAGTAGCTTCAAACATTTCTGGTATATGAAAAACATGTTTTTCAATGGCAAAAATCAATGAATATTGTAAATGCACAAACAGTAATATCTCCACATTGCAAGGTGAAATTCTGAAATTTTTTGCTTTTTCCTGCTAATCCTAGCACGATAAAGAAGATTCAAAGAGAGTGAGATGCCAGCTCCTTTCATTCAGTCAGTAGCTTCAAACATTTCTGGTATATGAAAAACATGTTTTTCAATGGCAAAAATCAATGAATATTGTAAATGCACAAACAGTAATATCTCCACATTGCACGGTGCAATTCTGAAATTTTTAGCTTTTTCCTGTTAATCCTAGCATGATAAAGAAGATTCAAAGAGAGTGAGATGCCAGCTCCTTTCATTCAGTCAGTAGCTTCAAACATTTCTGGTATATGAAAAACATGTTTTTCAATGGCAAAAATCAATGAATATTGTAAATGCACAAACAGTAATATCTCCACATTGCAAGGTGCAATTCTGAAATTTTTTGCTTTTTCCTGTTAATCCTAGCATGATAAAGAAGATTCAAAGAGAGTGAGATGCCAGCTCCTTTCATTCAGTCAGTAGCTTCAAACATTTCTGGTATATGAAAAACATGTTTTTCAATGGCAAAAATCAATGAATATTGTAAATGCACAAACAGTAATATCTCCACATTGCAAGGTGCAATTCTGAAATTTTTTGCTTTTTCCTGCTAATCCTAGCATGATAAAGAAGATTCAAAGAGAGTGAGATGCCAGCTCCTTTCATTCAGTCAGTAGCTTCAAACATTTCTGGTATATGAAAAACATGTTTTTCAATGGCAAAAATCAATGAATATTGTAAATGCACAAACAGTAATATCTCCACATTGCACGGTGCAATTCTGAAATTTTTAGCTTTTTCCTGTTAATCCTAGCATGATAAAGAAGATTCAAAGAGAGTGAGATGCCAGCTCCTTTCATTCAGTCAGTAGCTTCAAACATTTCTGGTATATGAAAAACATGTTTTTCAATGGCAAAAATCAATGAATATTGTAAATGCACAAACAGTAATATCTCCACATTGCAAGGTGCAATTCTGAAATTTTTTGCTTTTTCCTGCTAATCCTAGCATGATAAAGAAGATTCAAAGAGAGTGAGATGCCAGCTCCTTTCATTCAGTCAGTAGCTTCAAACATTTCTGGTATATGAAAAACATGTTTTTCAATGGCAAAAATCAATGAATATTGTAAATGCACAAACAGTAATATCTCCACATTGCACGGTGCAATTCTGAAATTTTTAGCTTTTTCCTGTTAATCCTAGCATGATAAAGAAGATTCAAAGAGAGTGAGATGCCAGCTCCTTTCATTCAGTCAGTAGCTTCAAACATTTCTGGTATATGAAAAACATGTTTTTCAATGGCAAAAATCAATGAATATTGTAAATGCACAAACAGTAATATCTCCACATTGCAAGGTGCAATTCTGAAATTTTTTGCTTTTTCCTGCTAATCCTAGCATGATAAAGAAGATTCAAAGAGAGTGAGATGCCAGCTCCTTTCATTCAGTCAGTAGCTTCAAACATTTCTGGTATAGGAAAAACTTGTTTTTCAATGGCAAAAATCAATGAATATTGTAAATGCACAAACAGTAATATCTCCACATTGCACGGTGCAATTCTGAAATTTTTAGCTTTTTCCTGTTAATCCTATTATGATAAAGAAGATTCAAAGAGAGTGAGATGCCAGCTCCTTTCATTCAGTCAGTAGCTTCAAACATTTCTGGTATATGAAAAACATGTTTTTCAATGGCAAAAATCAATGAATATTGTAAATGCACAAACAGTAATATCTCCACATTGCAAGGTGCAATTCTGAAATTTTTTGCTTTTTCCTGCTAATCCTAGCATGATAAAGAAGATTCAAAGAGAGTGAGATGCCAGCTCCTTTCATTCAGTCAGTAGCTTCAAACATTTCTGGTATATGAAAAACATGTTTTTCAATGGCAAAAATCAATGAATATTGTAAATGCACAAACAGTAATATCTCCACATTGCACGGTGCAATTCTGAAATTTTTAGCTTTTTCCTGTTAATCCTAGCATGATAAAGAAGATTCAAAGAGAGTGAGATGCCAGCTCCTTTCATTCAGTCAGTAGCTTCAAACATTTCTGGTATATGAAAAACATGTTTTTCAATGGCAAAAATCAATGAATATTGTAAATGCACAAACAGTAATATCTCCACATTGCAAGGTGCAATTCTGAAATTTATTGCTTTTTCCTGTTAATCCTAGCATGATAAAGAAGATTCAAAGAGAGTGAGATGCCAGCTCCTTTCATTCAGTCAGTAGCTTCAAACATTTCTGGTATATGAAAAACATGTTTTTCAATGGCAAAAATCAATGAATATTGTAAATGCACAAACAGTAATATCTCCACATTGCAAGGTGCAATTCTGAAATTTTTTGCTTTTTCCTGCTAATCCTAGCATGATAAAGAAGATTCAAAGAGAGTGAGATGCCAGCTCCTTTCATTCAGTCAGTAGCTTCAAACATTTCTGGTATATGAAAAACATGTTTTTCAATGGCAAAAATCAATGAATATTGTAAATGCACAAACAGTAATATCTCCACATTGCAAGGTGCAATTCTGAAATTTTTTGCTTTTTCCTGCTAATCCTAGCATGATAAAGAAGATTCAAAGAGAGTGAGATGCCAGCTCCTTTCATTCAGTCAGTAGCTTCAAACATTTCTGGTATATGAAAAACATGTTTTTCAATGGCAAAAATCAATGAATATTGTAAATGCACAAACAGTAATATCTCCACATTGCAAGGTGCAATTCTGAAAATTTTAGCTTTTTCCTGTTAATCCTAGCATGATAAAGAAGATTCAAAGAGAGTGAGATGCCAGCTCCTTTCATTCAGTCAGTAGCTTCAAACATTTCTGGTATATGAAAAACGTTTTTCAATGGCAAAAATCAATGAATATTGTAAATGCACAAACAGTAATATCTCCACATTGCAAGGTGCAATTTTGAAATTTTTTGCTTTTTCCTGCTAATCCTAGCATGATAAAGAAGATTCAAAGAGAGTGAGATGCCAGCTCCTTTCATTCAGTCAGTAGCTTCAAACATTTCTGGTATATGAAAAACATGTTTTTCAATGGCAAAAATCAATGAATATTGTAAATGCACAAACAGTAATATCTCCACATTGCACGGTGCAATTCTGAAATTTTTAGCTTTTTCCTGTTAATCCTAGCATGATAAAGAAGATTCAAAGAGAGTGAGATGCCAGCTCCTTTCATTCAGTCAGTAGCTTCAAACATTTCTGGTATATGAAAAACATGTTTTTCAATGGCAAAAATCAATGAATATTGTAAATGCACAAACAGTAATATCTCCACATTGCAAGGTGCAATTCTGAAATTTTTTGCTTTTTCCTGTTAATCCTAGCATGATAAAGAAGATTCAAAGAGAGTGAGATGCCAGCTCCTTTCATTCAGTCAGTAGCTTCAAACATTTCTGGTATATGAAAAACATGTTTTTCAATGGCAAAAATCAATGAATATTGTAAATGCACAAACAGTAATATCTCCACATTGCAAGGTGCAATTCTGAAATTTTTTGCTTTTTCCTGCTAATCCTAGCATGATAAAGAAGATTCAAAGAGAGTGAGATGCCAGCTCCTTTCATTCAGTCAGTAGCTTCAAACATTTCTGGTATATGAAAAACATGTTTTTCAATGGCAAAAATCAATGAATATTGTAAATGCACAAACAGTAATATCTCCACATTGCAAGGTGCAATTCTGAAAATTTTAGCTTTTTCCTGTTAATCCTAGCATGATAAAGAAGATTCAAAGAGAGTGAGATGCCAGCTCCTTTCATTCAGTCAGTAGCTTCAAACATTTCTGGTATATGAAAAACATGTTTTTCAATGGCAAAAATCAATGAATATTGTAAATGCACAAACAGTAATATCTCCACATTGCAAGGTGCAATTCTGAAATTTTTTGCTTTTTCCTGTTAATCCTAGCATGATAAAGAAGATTCAAAGAGAGTGAGATGCCAGCTCCTTTCATTCAGTCAGTAGCTTCAAACATTTCTGGTATATGAAAAACATGTTTTTCAATGGCAAAAATCAATGAATATTGTAAATGCACAAACAGTAATATCTCCACATTGCAAGGTGCAATTCTGAAATTTTTTGCTTTTTCCTGCTAATCCTAGCATGATAAAGAAGATTCAAAGAGAGTGAGATGCCAGCTCCTTTCATTCAGTCAGTAGCTTCAAACATTTCTGGTATATGAAAAACATGTTTTTCAATGGCAAAAATCAATGAATATTGTAAATGCACAAACAGTAATATCTCCACATTGCAAGGTGCAATTCTGAAAATTTTAGCTTTTTCCTGTTAATCCTAGCATGATAAAGAAGATTCAAAGAGAGTGAGATGCCAGCTCCTTTCATTCAGTCAGTAGCTTCAAACATTTCTGGTATATGAAAAACATGTTTTTCAATGGCAAAAATCAATGAATATTGTAAATGCACAAACAGTAATATCTCCACATTGCAAGGTGCAATTTTGAAATTTTTTGCTTTTTCCTGCTAATCCTAGCATGATAAAGAAGATTCAAAGAGAGTGAGATGCCAGCTCCTTTCATTCAGTCAGTAGCTTCAAACATTTCTGGTATATGAAAAACATGTTTTTCAATGGCAAAAATCAATGAATATTGTAAATGCACAAACAGTAATATCTCCACATTGCACGGTGCAATTCTGAAATTTTTAGCTTTTTCCTGTTAATCCTAGCATGATAAAGAAGATTCAAAGAGAGTGAGATGCCAGCTCCTTTCATTCAGTCAGTAGCTTCAAACATTTCTGGTATATGAAAAACATGTTTTTCAATGGCAAAAATCAATGAATATTGTAAATGCACAAACAGTAATATCTCCACATTGCAAGGTGCAATTCTGAAATTTTTTGCTTTTTCCTGTTAATCCTAGCATGATAAAGAAGATTCAAAGAGAGTGAGATGCCAGCTCCTTTCATTCAGTCAGTAGCTTCAAACATTTCTGGTATATGAAAAACATGTTTTTCAATGGCAAAAATCAATGAATATTGTAAATGCACAAACAGTAATATCTCCACATTGCAAGGTGCAATTCTGAAATTTTTTGCTTTTTCCTGCTACTCCTAGCATGATAAAGAAGATTCAAAGAGAGTGAGATGCCAGCTCCTTTCATTCAGTCAGTAGCTTCAAACATTTCTGGTATATGAAAAACATGTTTTTCAATGGCAAAAATCAATGAATATTGTAAATGCACAAACAGTAATATCTCCACATTGCACGGTGCAATTCTGAAATTTTTAGCTTTTTCCTGTTAATCCTAGCATGATAAAGAAGATTCAAAGAGAGTGAGATGCCAGCTCCTTTCATTCAGTCAGTAGCTTCAAACATTTCTGGTATATGAAAAACATGTTTTTCAATGGCAAAAATCAATGAATATTGTAAATGCACAAACAGTAATATCTCCACATTGCAAGGTGCAATTCTGAAATTTTTTGCTTTTTCCTGCTAATCCTAGCATGATAAAGAAGATTCAAAGAGAGTGAGATGCCAGCTCCTTTCATTCAGTCAGTAGCTTCAAACATTTCTGGTATATGAAAAACATGTTTTTCAATGGCAAAAATCAATGAATATTGTAAATGCACAAACAGTAATATCTCCACATTGCAAGGTGCAATTCTGAAATTTTTTGCTTTTTCCTGCTAATCCTAGCATGATAAAGAAGATTCAAAGAGAGTGAGATGCCAGCTCCTTTCATTCAGTCAGTAGCTTCAAACATTTCTGGTATATGAAAAACATGTTTTTCAATGGCAAAAATCAATGAATATTGTAAATGCACAAACAGTAATATCTCCACATTGCACGGTGCAATTCTGAAATTTTTAGCTTTTTCCTGTTAATCCTAGCATGATAAAGAAGATTCAAAGAGAGTGAGATGCCA
>NW_027371672.1:0-24675 GCF_046119375.1 Phyllobates terribilis
ATTACTGTTTGTGCATTTACAATATTCATTGATTTTTGCCATTGAAAAACGTCCAGAAATGTTTGAAGCTACTGACTGAATGAAAGGAGCTGGCATCTCACTCTCTTTGAATCTTCTTTATCATGCTAGGATTAACAGGAAAAAGCTAAAAATTTCAGAATTGCACCGTGCAATGTGGAGATATTACTGTTTGTGCATTTACAATATTCATTGATTTTTGCCATTGAAAAACGTCCAGAAATGTTTGAAGCTACTGACTGAATGAAAGGAGCTGGCATCTCACTCTCTTTGAATCTTCTTTATCATGCTAGGATTAACAGGAAAAAGCTAAAAATTTCAGAATTGCACCGTGCAATGTGGAGATATTACTGTTTGTGCATTTACAATATTCATTGATTTTTGCCATTGAAAAACATGTTTTTCATATACCAGAAATGTTTGAAGCTACTGACTGAATGAAAGGAGCTGGCATCTCACTCTCTTTGAATCTTCTTTATCATGCTAGGATTAACAGGAAAAAGCTAAAAATTTCAGAATTGCACCGTGCAATGTGGAGATATTACTGTTTGTGCATTTACAATATTCATTGATTTTTGCCATTGAAAAACGTCCAGAAATGTTTGAAGCTACTGACTGAATGAAAGGAGCTGGCATCTCACTCTCTTTGAATCTTCTTTATCATGCTAGGATTAGCAGGAAAAAGCTAAAAATTTCAGAATTGCACCGTGCAATGTGGAGATATTACTGTTTGTGCATTTACAATATTCATTGATTTTTGCCATTGAAAAACGTCCAGAAATGTTTGAAGCTACTGACTGAATGAAAGGAGCTGGCATCTCACTCTCTTTGAATCTTCTTTATCATGCTAGGATTAACAGGAAAAAGCTAAAAATTTCAGAATTGCACCGTGCAATGTGGAGATATTACTGTTTGTGCATTTACAATATTCATTGATTTTTGCCATTGAAAAACGTCCAGAAATGTTTGAAGCTACTGACTGAATGAAAGGAGCTGGCATCTCACTCTCTTTGAATCTTCTTTATCATGCTAGGATTAACAGGAAAAAGCTAAAAATTTCAGAATTGCACCGTGCAATGTGGAGATATTACTGTTTGTGCATTTACAATATTCATTGATTTTTGCCATTGAAAAACATGTTTTTCATATACCAGAAATGTTTGAAGCTACTGACTGAATGAAAGGAGCTGGCATCTCACTCTCTTTGAATCTTCTTTATCATGCTAGGATTAACAGGAAAAAGCTAAAAATTTCAGAATTGCACCGTGCAATGTGGAGATATTACTGTTTGTGCATTTACAATATTCATTGATTTTTGCCATTGAAAAACGTCCAGAAATGTTTGAAGCTACTGACTGAATGAAAGGAGCTGGCATCTCACTCTCTTTGAATCTTCTTTATCATGCTAGGATTAGCAGGAAAAAGCTAAAAATTTCAGAATTGCACCGTGCAATGTGGAGATATTACTGTTTGTGCATTTACAATATTCATTGATTTTTGCCATTGAAAAACGTCCAGAAATGTTTGAAGCTACTGACTGAATGAAAGGAGCTGGCATCTCACTCTCTTTGAATCTTCTTTATCATGCTAGGATTAACAGGAAAAAGCTAAAAATTTCAGAATTGCACCGTGCAATGTGGAGATATTACTGTTTGTGCATTTACAATATTCATTGATTTTTGCCATTGAAAAACATGTTTTTCATATACCAGAAATGTTTGAAGCTACTGACTGAATGAAAGGAGCTGGCATCTCACTCTCTTTGAATCTTCTTTATCATGCTAGGATTAACAGGAAAAAGCTAAAAATTTCAGAATTGCACCGTGCAATGTGGAGATATTACTGTTTGTGCATTTACAATATTCATTGATTTTTGCCATTGAAAAACATGTTTTTCATATACCAGAAATGTTTGAAGCTACTGACTGAATGAAAGGAGCTGGCATCTCACTCTCTTTGAATCTTCTTTATCATGCTAGGATTAACAGGAAAAAGCTAAAAATTTCAGAATTGCACCGTGCAATGTGGAGATATTACTGTTTGTGCATTTACAATATTCATTGATTTTTGCCATTGAAAAACATGTTTTTCATATACCAGAAATGTTTGAAGCTACTGACTGAATGAAAGGAGCTGGCATCTCACTCTCTTTGAATCTTCTTTATCATGCTAGGATTAACAGGAAAAAGCTAAAAATTTCAGAATTGCACCGTGCAATGTGGAGATATTACTGTTTGTGCATTTACAATATTCATTGATTTTTGCCATTGAAAAACATGTTTTTCATATACCAGAAATGTTTGAAGCTACTGACTGAATGAAAGGAGCTGGCATCTCACTCTCTTTGAATCTTCTTTATCATGCTAGGATTAACAGGAAAAAGCTAAAAATTTCAGAATTGCACCGTGCAATGTGGAGATATTACTGTTTGTGCATTTACAATATTCATTGATTTTTGCCATTGAAAAACGTCCAGAAATGTTTGAAGCTACTGACTGAATGAAAGGAGCTGGCATCTCACTCTCTTTGAATCTTCTTTATCATGCTAGGATTAACAGGAAAAAGCTAAAAATTTCAGAATTGCACCGTGCAATGTGGAGATATTACTGTTTGTGCATTTACAATATTCATTGATTTTTGCCATTGAAAAACGTCCAGAAATGTTTGAAGCTACTGACTGAATGAAAGGAGCTGGCATCTCACTCTCTTTGAATCTTCTTTATCATGCTAGGATTAACAGGAAAAAGCTAAAAATTTCAGAATTGCACCGTGCAATGTGGAGATATTACTGTTTGTGCATTTACAATATTCATTGATTTTTGCCATTGAAAAACATGTTTTTCATATACCAGAAATGTTTGAAGCTACTGACTGAATGAAAGGAGCTGGCATCTCACTCTCTTTGAATCTTCTTTATCATGCTAGGATTAACAGGAAAAAGCTAAAAATTTCAGAATTGCACCGTGCAATGTGGAGATATTACTGTTTGTGCATTTACAATATTCATTGATTTTTGCCATTGAAAAACGTCCAGAAATGTTTGAAGCTACTGACTGAATGAAAGGAGCTGGCATCTCACTCTCTTTGAATCTTCTTTATCATGCTAGGATTAGCAGGAAAAAGCTAAAAATTTCAGAATTGCACCGTGCAATGTGGAGATATTACTGTTTGTGCATTTACAATATTCATTGATTTTTGCCATTGAAAAACGTCCAGAAATGTTTGAAGCTACTGACTGAATGAAAGGAGCTGGCATCTCACTCTCTTTGAATCTTCTTTATCATGCTAGGATTAACAGGAAAAAGCTAAAAATTTCAGAATTGCACCGTGCAATGTGGAGATATTACTGTTTGTGCATTTACAATATTCATTGATTTTTGCCATTGAAAAACGTCCAGAAATGTTTGAAGCTACTGACTGAATGAAAGGAGCTGGCATCTCACTCTCTTTGAATCTTCTTTATCATGCTAGGATTAACAGGAAAAAGCTAAAAATTTCAGAATTGCACCGTGCAATGTGGAGATATTACTGTTTGTGCATTTACAATATTCATTGATTTTTGCCATTGAAAAACATGTTTTTCATATACCAGAAATGTTTGAAGCTACTGACTGAATGAAAGGAGCTGGCATCTCACTCTCTTTGAATCTTCTTTATCATGCTAGGATTAACAGGAAAAAGCTAAAAATTTCAGAATTGCACCGTGCAATGTGGAGATATTACTGTTTGTGCATTTACAATATTCATTGATTTTTGCCATTGAAAAACGTCCAGAAATGTTTGAAGCTACTGACTGAATGAAAGGAGCTGGCATCTCACTCTCTTTGAATCTTCTTTATCATGCTAGGATTAGCAGGAAAAAGCTAAAAATTTCAGAATTGCACCGTGCAATGTGGAGATATTACTGTTTGTGCATTTACAATATTCATTGATTTTTGCCATTGAAAAACGTCCAGAAATGTTTGAAGCTACTGACTGAATGAAAGGAGCTGGCATCTCACTCTCTTTGAATCTTCTTTATCATGCTAGGATTAACAGGAAAAAGCTAAAAATTTCAGAATTGCACCGTGCAATGTGGAGATATTACTGTTTGTGCATTTACAATATTCATTGATTTTTGCCATTGAAAAACATGTTTTTCATATACCAGAAATGTTTGAAGCTACTGACTGAATGAAAGGAGCTGGCATCTCACTCTCTTTGAATCTTCTTTATCATGCTAGGATTAACAGGAAAAAGCTAAAAATTTCAGAATTGCACCGTGCAATGTGGAGATATTACTGTTTGTGCATTTACAATATTCATTGATTTTTGCCATTGAAAAACGTCCAGAAATGTTTGAAGCTACTGACTGAATGAAAGGAGCTGGCATCTCACTCTCTTTGAATCTTCTTTATCATGCTAGGATTAACAGGAAAAAGCTAAAAATTTCAGAATTGCACCGTGCAATGTGGAGATATTACTGTTTGTGCATTTACAATATTCATTGATTTTTGCCATTGAAAAACGTCCAGAAATGTTTGAAGCTACTGACTGAATGAAAGGAGCTGGCATCTCACTCTCTTTGAATCTTCTTTATCATGCTAGGATTAACAGGAAAAAGCTAAAAATTTCAGAATTGCACCGTGCAATGTGGAGATATTACTGTTTGTGCATTTACAATATTCATTGATTTTTGCCATTGAAAAACATGTTTTTCATATACCAGAAATGTTTGAAGCTACTGACTGAATGAAAGGAGCTGGCATCTCACTCTCTTTGAATCTTCTTTATCATGCTAGGATTAACAGGAAAAAGCTAAAAATTTCAGAATTGCACCGTGCAATGTGGAGATATTACTGTTTGTGCATTTACAATATTCATTGATTTTTGCCATTGAAAAACGTCCAGAAATGTTTGAAGCTACTGACTGAATGAAAGGAGCTGGCATCTCACTCTCTTTGAATCTTCTTTATCATGCTAGGATTAACAGGAAAAAGCTAAAAATTTCAGAATTGCACCGTGCAATGTGGAGATATTACTGTTTGTGCATTTACAATATTCATTGATTTTTGCCATTGAAAAACATGTTTTTCATATACCAGAAATGTTTGAAGCTACTGACTGAATGAAAGGAGCTGGCATCTCACTCTCTTTGAATCTTCTTTATCATGCTAGGATTAACAGGAAAAAGCTAAAAATTTCAGAATTGCACCGTGCAATGTGGAGATATTACTGTTTGTGCATTTACAATATTCATTGATTTTTGCCATTGAAAAACGTCCAGAAATGTTTGAAGCTACTGACTGAATGAAAGGAGCTGGCATCTCACTCTCTTTGAATCTTCTTTATCATGCTAGGATTAACAGGAAAAAGCTAAAAATTTCAGAATTGCACCGTGCAATGTGGAGATATTACTGTTTGTGCATTTACAATATTCATTGATTTTTGCCATTGAAAAACATGTTTTTCATATACCAGAAATGTTTGAAGCTACTGACTGAATGAAAGGAGCTGGCATCTCACTCTCTTTGAATCTTCTTTATCATGCTAGGATTAACAGGAAAAAGCTAAAAATTTCAGAATTGCACCGTGCAATGTGGAGATATTACTGTTTGTGCATTTACAATATTCATTGATTTTTGCCATTGAAAAACGTCCAGAAATGTTTGAAGCTACTGACTGAATGAAAGGAGCTGGCATCTCACTCTCTTTGAATCTTCTTTATCATGCTAGGATTAACAGGAAAAAGCTAAAAATTTCAGAATTGCACCGTGCAATGTGGAGATATTACTGTTTGTGCATTTACAATATTCATTGATTTTTGCCATTGAAAAACATGTTTTTCATATACCAGAAATGTTTGAAGCTACTGACTGAATGAAAGGAGCTGGCATCTCACTCTCTTTGAATCTTCTTTATCATGCTAGGATTAACAGGAAAAAGCTAAAAATTTCAGAATTGCACCGTGCAATGTGGAGATATTACTGTTTGTGCATTTACAATATTCATTGATTTTTGCCATTGAAAAACGTCCAGAAATGTTTGAAGCTACTGACTGAATGAAAGGAGCTGGCATCTCACTCTCTTTGAATCTTCTTTATCATGCTAGGATTAACAGGAAAAAGCTAAAAATTTCAGAATTGCACCGTGCAATGTGGAGATATTACTGTTTGTGCATTTACAATATTCATTGATTTTTGCCATTGAAAAACATGTTTTTCATATACCAGAAATGTTTGAAGCTACTGACTGAATGAAAGGAGCTGGCATCTCACTCTCTTTGAATCTTCTTTATCATGCTAGGATTAACAGGAAAAAGCTAAAAATTTCAGAATTGCACCGTGCAATGTGGAGATATTACTGTTTGTGCATTTACAATATTCATTGATTTTTGCCATTGAAAAACGTCCAGAAATGTTTGAAGCTACTGACTGAATGAAAGGAGCTGGCATCTCACTCTCTTTGAATCTTCTTTATCATGCTAGGATTAACAGGAAAAAGCTAAAAATTTCAGAATTGCACCGTGCAATGTGGAGATATTACTGTTTGTGCATTTACAATATTCATTGATTTTTGCCATTGAAAAACATGTTTTTCATATACCAGAAATGTTTGAAGCTACTGACTGAATGAAAGGAGCTGGCATCTCACTCTCTTTGAATCTTCTTTATCATGCTAGGATTAACAGGAAAAAGCTAAAAATTTCAGAATTGCACCGTGCAATGTGGAGATATTACTGTTTGTGCATTTACAATATTCATTGATTTTTGCCATTGAAAAACATGTTTTTCATATACCAGAAATGTTTGAAGCTACTGACTGAATGAAAGGAGCTGGCATCTCACTCTCTTTGAATCTTCTTTATCATGCTAGGATTAACAGGAAAAAGCTAAAAATTTCAGAATTGCACCGTGCAATGTGGAGATATTACTGTTTGTGTATTTACAATATTCATTGATTTTTGCCATTGAAAAACGTCCAGAAATGTTTGAAGCTACTGACTGAATGAAAGGAGCTGGCATCTCACTCTCTTTGAATCTTCTTTATCATGCTAGGATTAACAGGAAAAAGCTAAAAATTTCAGAATTGCACCGTGCAATGTGGAGATATTACTGTTTGTGCATTTACAATATTCATTGATTTTTGCCATTGAAAAACATGTTTTTCATATACCAGAAATGTTTGAAGCTACTGACTGAATGAAAGGAGCTGGCATCTCACTCTCTTTGAATCTTCTTTATCATGCTAGGATTAACAGGAAAAAGCTAAAAATTTCAGAATTGCACCGTGCAATGTGGAGATATTACTGTTTGTGCATTTACAATATTCATTGATTTTTGCCATTGAAAAACATGTTTTTCATATACCAGAAATGTTTGAAGCTACTGACTGAATGAAAGGAGCTGGCATCTCACTCTCTTTGAATCTTCTTTATCATGCTAGGATTAACAGGAAAAAGCTAAAAATTTCAGAATTGCACCGTGCAATGTGGAGATATTACTGTTTGTGCATTTACAATATTCATTGATTTTTGCCATTGAAAAACGTCCAGAAATGTTTGAAGCTACTGACTGAATGAAAGGAGCTGGCATCTCACTCTCTTTGTTTTACCATATTTTTTTTATTTTTAATAAACAATTTAACAGGGGAATAACACACGTAGCATAAAAGTAGTGTCAAAAGAATATTCATAATAAGGGAAAAATTCTGAGGGAAGGGAAAGGGAAAGGGAACAAACGGGAATGGATAATCAGGAAAGATGGGAGAAATTTGTTCGTCAAATAGTATATACGATAATACAGAAATTTGAACACTTTAAACACACATTACTATCATTAGCAAAAATTAAACATATTAATGAGCTAAACACGACACACATTAAGATGTTCCAGCGTTATGAGAGGGTTGAGGGAATTTAGTGAGCCAAATATCCCACTTCCTAGAAAATTTAAGTAAATTATTGTTGATAAGGGCAAATCTGAGTTCAAATATTCTATGGAGATTCATCTTATCAACTAAGTCCTCCAAAGTGGGGACATATGACTTTCTCCAATAAAAGGCCAATGCGTTCTTACACACTGAAAATAAGTGAATCACCAAAGATCTTTCAAACGACTTATATGGTTCAAGATCTAAGGATAGTAAAGCCATTTGAGGGGTCAATACTACAGGTCTGCCTAAAAGGTCATCTACCAAAGAAGAGATCTGAGCCCATAGATTCCGGATTTTAGGGCAGCTCCAAAAGAGATGTAAAAGATCTCCCCTAAGGCCGCACTCCCTCCAACAAAGGGGAGAGTTGCTGGGCTTTATATGGTGAAGCCTGATTGGAGTGTAATACCATCTGGTTAGAATTTTGAAGTAAGCCTCTTGTAAGGGCATAGATATATTAGAGGCCTGAGAAAAAAGAACAGCACTCTCCCATTGATCGGATTGGAAATTGAGTTTTAGATCTTTTTCCCAGCGTGTCATGTAGAGGTGTTTTTGGAAGGAAAGATCATTATTGAAGCTGTTATATATGTGTCTCAGGCTCCAAAAAATTTTGTGGGATGGGTTGCTTAACAGGTTCACCGAGGTTTCAGAAACAATAAGTTTACCAGAAATAAATTCCAGAATAATGCTCTTTAAATGAGAGTATAAAAAGAAATCAGAGGAAGGTAAGTTGAATCTTTTTTTAAGAGTTTGGAAAGGAATAAAGGCAGAAGCTTCATAGAAGTCTCCAATTTTTCTTAACCCTTTATTGTCCCACTGATCTGGAATGGAAGAGTTATACAGATCAGCAACAAAACCAATTGGAAAGTTTTTGACAAAAGAAAACTTATCCCTATCAGAATCTCTTAGGGGACTCTTTTTCTTTCTCTTGGCGATTTTTTTCCAGGCGTCAATAATCGCCTGGAAAATAGGATGGGAAGAATCATGAGTGCACTGTTTAAAGAGATGCCTAAGTAACAATTCACGGGGAGAAGAACCATTATTTAAGAAGGTCTCCAGAGTCATCCAAGCTGGGGGACTGTCAGAATTAAACCAATTACTGCTCTGTTTGATGAGGTTTGCCAAATAGTAAGCGGAAATATTAGGGTGGCTCAGACCTCCGTTGCACTTATTCTTGTACAATATATCTGCAGATATCCTCGCACGTTTATTATCCCAGACATAGGAATTAATCTGATTTTGAATTTTTTGAATAAAGATGTGAGAAATAGTTAAAGGTAAGTTGCGGAAAAAATACAAGATTTTGGGTAGAACAAACATTTTAATAGAGAGGACTCTACCCCACCATGACAAATCTCTTTTCAAAAATTCCATCAAATCTCCACGGACGATATCCTCAATCAGAACCAGGTTGTCAGAAATTGTTGAGTTAATAGTTTTACCAATACTGATCCCCAAATAAGTCAGATTGCGTTTAGCCAGACCGAAGGAAAATCTCGAGTGTAAAACCTCTCTCGTCTGACGGTCCAGATTAATGTTTAAAAGTTTAGACTTCTCATTATTGATCTTAAAATAAGAAATCTGAGAGAATAGTTCTAGAACCTTCGAAACTTCCGCAACCGAATTTACTGGGTCCAGCAAGGAAAGCATAACATCATCTGCAAAGAGGCCAATTTTAAATTCTCGAGATGGGGTAGAAATCCCCCTAATGTCAGTGTTTTCTCTAATCCTCTGTGCCAAAGGCTCCATAGCCAGGACAAAGAGAAGGGGGGAAAGTGGGCAACCCTGTCTAGTACCATTTGTGATAGGGATTGGATTGGAGAGATAATTGTTAACATAAATTTTTGCTTGGGGGTTAGAATAGAGGGCCATAATTGAAGAGAGAAATTTGTTATCAAAACCGAATTTAATAAGGGTGAGTTTAAGGTATAGCCAATTTAACCTGTCGAAAGCTTTTTCAGCGTCTAAAGCAAGCAATGAAGTTGGGAGTTTCGCCGTATTTATCACCTTAATAATATTCAGAAGTCTTCTAGAGCCATCAGTTGCTTGCCTCCCACCAACGAAGCCAATCTGATCGTCGTTGATGAGAGATGGGAGAATAGTCGATAAACGATTGGCCAGAATTTTCGAATATATCTTAATATCAGTGTTAATTAGCGAAATGGGCCTATAATTTTTAACGTTATCTCTCTCGTCCTTAGACTTGGGTATTAGGGTAATGGTGGCTTCCAGCATTTCTGAGGGGAAGGAGCTTATTGAGGAAGCATGATTGAAAATTTTCGTGAGAGGGGAAGAAAGTAGGTCACAAAAAGTTTTATAATACTCATTGATGAACCCATCTGGACCCGGAGCCTTGAAATCTTTAAGTTGCTTTATTGTGTTAATAATTTCAAGGTTAGAAAAAGGCTTATTCAATGACTCGTGATCCAGAGGGCTCAATTTCGGTAGGTTAATGGAGGATAAAAATTTGTTGATTGCATCTGGGTGAGGATGGGAAATTAGAGGATCAGTTTTGATGTTGTAGAGTTTTTTGTAAAAATTTGCAAACTGGTTCACTATATCTTTAGGGTGGCAAAACGTTATTCCACTATTGTTTTTTATTTTATCTATTCTATTAATTGCTCTTTTACATTTGACTAGGCGGGCCATAAAGCGGGTAGGTTTATTTAGAGCCGCATAGTAATTAAATTTTGATTTCCGAATAATTGCATCATAGGAGGAAGAAATTTCTGATTTTAGCTCTACCCTTAAATTTGAGAGTTCTTTTTGAATTATTGGGGAAGGGGAAGGAAGATTAATTTGCTCTAATTCTTTTTCCCTAATCAGTTTTTGAAGAGAATTAATTTTTGATCTTTTTTCTTTTTTTTCAGATGAGGATATCTGCATTAGTACACCACGAAGGACGGCCTTGTGAGCGCACCAGCTGGAGA
Source organism: Phyllobates terribilis (assembly GCF_046119375.1). NCBI lineage: Eukaryota > Metazoa > Chordata > Amphibia > Anura > Dendrobatidae > Phyllobates > Phyllobates terribilis. The sequence goes on from NW_027371672.1 coordinate 10,860, forward strand.
AGGGATTAGATAAATCTGGGGTATCGTTCTCCCTAAAATAATCAGAAATAGCTTTTTCAATAATTTTTTTGTTTTTGGGGTTATGAATAAGTGAAGATCTACATTTCCAAAGAAATCCATTTTTAATAAGAGGACCAATATGAATTTCACATGACGTAGGGGCATGATCTGATAGAGACCTAAGGCCTATAGATACGTTAGAGAATTTGGGTAAAGAAAAAACGTCAGTTATTATTAAGTCAATTCTAGAGGCCGTTTGATGCGCGTCCGAAAAATGGGAGAATTCTTTGGAGGTAGTTTGCAGACATCTAAATGTATCAAATAGTTCATTTTTATAAAGCCAATTGTTTAGTGTCGGGTATAAATGACGGCTGGGGGAGGAAGAGTCCATATGCCCGTCCGGGACCATGTTGAAGTCTCCCAAAAAAATCAATTCGCCTCTCCTAACCTCTTCAACCTTTCTAAAAACCTTATTCAAAAAGGGTATTTGCTTTTTATTTGGGGCGTATAGGTTAACAACAGTGCACTCATGATTATTCAGTTTACAGAGCAATATATGGAACCTTCCATTGACATCTTTATGCTGATCTAAAAACTCAAATGGGACAGAATCTCTGATCACTGTAGCTACACCGGCTTTTTTCCGGTCGCTAGTGGATTCAAATATATGAGGGTAGCGTTTGTGGGTGAAGGTAGGGTGTTTTCCCTCGGCAAACCTTGTCTCCTGAAGACACGCAACATCAGCACCAAGATGACCCAATTCCTTCCAAAGGGAGAATCTCTTATTGGGACTGTTTAGGCCTCTTACATTATAGGTGATGATCTTGATAGGCATAGGTAAATTAATAATTAAAGTAAGTCAAAAGGAGAGGGGTCAGTTGGTCCAACAAATTCCCAAAAAATAAAAATCAACCGACAATCAAAGCTGGAATACAATATCTCTAATATTAATTCAAAGATAGTAATAACAATAACCAAATATTCAAAGAAAAAGAAAAAAAAACGAATCAAAAAATCTCCTGAGGGAACCTTCACCGAAAAGGTTCTCCCTCAGATTGGGGGGAAAAATAATGTGGACAAACCATGAAGGCTAAATATAAAGAAGAATGATAAATTTATTATAGCATGTTAGGTGAGGTGAAAAAATGAGATTATTTTTAAAGAGGGCTCCCGAGGGAGTAGTGTTTATCATTTCAGCGGTGGGGTGCCTTTGTAACTTTGTAGGGAATGTCTTTTATAAAATCAAAAAATTTAGGGCCTTCATCAGGATCTGTAAGAGTGAATGTTTTCCGGTTAAAGAAAATCAGCAACTTTACTGGAAAGCCCCACCTATACGGGATATTCATATCCCTCAGTCTATCTGTGGTCAGTTTGTATGACCTTCTTGTATCCATGGTTTCTTTGGAAAAATCTGAGAAGATTTTTAGGTGCGAGAAAGGCTCTGGAAAAGTCCTGTTTTCCCTAATATAATTCAAGATTTTCTCTTTGGTCGAGAAAAAATGTAACCTGACTAATACATCCCTAGGAAGATCCGAGGAGATGGAGTTCGGACGAAATAGGCGATGGGCCCTATCGATAATAAGATCCTGCTCAGAGAGGGATGGGATTGTCTTGTGAAATAAGTCTTTGACAAAAGCCAAGACATCTGAGGGAGAAACATCCTCAGATATGCCTCTAATTTTCAGATTATTTCTCCTACTCCTATCCTCCAAATCCGCAACTTTTAATCTGAGTCTTTTAAGCTCAGATTTAATTTCTAGATTATCAGAAGAGACAGACTCTACCCTTCCCTCTACCGTTTCAAGTCTTTTAGTGTTTTCCTCCAATTTAAGACCAAAAGCTTCCAAAGTAGATTTCATGGTGTCTACCTGTTTCTCGAAGCCCAGTTTCATATTTCTGTCAATTGTCTTTAAAAGATTGTCCAGATATGAACCAAGGTCGGTATTTCCCAACTCTTGTGAAATGGGCATTTTGACCGGGACACTAAGCGTAGGGTCTGGGGACGAAGGGGAAAAGTCCTTTTTAGCACGTCTCTTATCTGAACTAGGATTAGGAGACGTGTCCGAGGATTCCTCCTCCGAACTCGTAGCCAGTGAAGAATACTTGTTGCTCCAGGCTCCTGGGTCCCTTCTCTTTGATGAGATGGAAATATCCATCTCTTCCACTTTTTTTTCTTTAACTACGGTAGAAGGGGCAGGTTTAATATCAGAAATTCTCTGTGGTTTTGGAGATAATAGACTTTTAGAAGATTCTTTGGTGGGAGAGCTTATTTTAGAACTCTGTCTGTCTTCCGGATTTCTATGAGGTGATCTGGACTTAAGTGGACTGACAGTATTGACAGCATCTTCTGATGGGTTTGAAAATGAAAAGCGTTGGGAGGACTTCGCTCTAACCGCACTAGTTTTAAGGGGAGCTTCCAAAGACTTTTGGGTATTTTTTTTATTAGCCGCCATTATAAAATATCAGACCTATGGGTATATATATATAGAAAAACACTAAAATGACACTAGAAATATTTGACCTAAAGGGTGGACAAAAGACTTTAGGGTTGCAAAATGACTGGGAACAATGGCTAGAAGAAATTTGCGTTAAACAAATATCAATCCAACAAGAGGCAATCAATACCCTTAAAAACTGCAAAATTATGTACCCCTAAAATGCAATCCTTAAAATATGAATTAGAATCAAAAGTAACAAAAAAAAAAATGAAATTGACCTGAGGGATAAAAATAAAAGGCACATATAGTTCTTAACATGAAACTAATTATTATGGAGGCTTGCAAATCTGTAGAGTTCCATGGGCACCAACTGTTATATATATATCAAGTAGCGTAGTCACAGGGTATATATATGAGGGCAGAAACAGATCCTCCTATCCCCCCCCTCCCCTCAGAGTCAAGTCTCGCAGTCAAAATGATATTACACCGTTTGGAGTTTAATAGACCTCTGTATCAGTATTAATATAGAATCAGCACCATGGACAGCAGTTCAGAGCGACGCTGCAGCAAGAGGCAGGAGAAATTGACTGGTATAAGTTCAGCACCATGGACAGCAGTACAGAGTAATATAGGATCAGCACCATGGACAGCAGTTCAGATCAGCACCATGGACAGCGGTGCAGAGCGACGCCGCATCAGAGGGCAGGAGAATTTGATCAGCACCATGGACAGCAGTGCTGAGCTACGTCGCAGCAGGGGGCGGGAGATTTAAAAAATATCAGCTGATTGGAAGTGTGTGACAGTGGAGAGTAGCGGGGCTGCTGCAGCGGGGGACCAGAGGCAAAAATCAAAGTGCAGCGGCGCTGTCACAGGAGGGAGAGGCAGACACAAGGGTCGGCAGGGTCCAGATACTGAAGGGACATATACAGCAGAGCGGCACAACGGGGGTATATGATGCGGACCTCGGCACCGGCGGCACTCAGCAGCTGGGAGCAGAAGGAACAGAGCGGCCCCTTATCAAAGGGAAGAAGGATATCGCCGCCACTGAATTAGCCTCGAGATCACAGAGACACCAGCCTCATATACCGGCAGTGCCCGGTATCAGAGGGGGTCAGCTTAACAGATCGGCTCCGGAGCAGAGGAGGGGGGACAGTCACTGTGGGAACAGCCCCGGAGCACAGATGACAGCCGCAGAGGAGAGGAGGGAGCCGGGCGCAGATACCAGCGGTGGCAGTGAGCCTAGAGGGGGGAAAGGGACCCGCAGCTTCACAGTAACATGAGGGGATACCGCTGCCACCGGAGCAACACCGGAACCACGGACAACGGACCCCAGAGACCTGTTAAAAGCCCTGGCATCAGCCAGGGCTTATCTAACCTTAAAGTGGAGTATGAAGTCCCGCTCCGTCCCAGTCTCCTGAGCTCCTCATTAAACAGGCTAGGCTCTCGGTCCCTCGTTGGCAGCAGGGGTCTTTTCCTCGGGGTCCAGTGGGGTTGAGGTTATTAGGTCCGGGGCAGCAGCGCTTCTTCTATAGGGAGCTGGGACCCACAGGTCCGGTCCGGTCCTCCGTGGAGCAGCGACAATAAAATGCAGGGCTGGGTTTTCTTCTCTCTTCTTGGGTCCGGTGTCAGGACAGCTGATGCTGCTGTAAGGTCCTGCTCCCGGGGTCAGGAGCAGAGCAGAGCAGACCTGCGCTGCTATCACAGTCACTCCAGAGTCACGTTGCAGAGTGACTGGAAACAAGAAAAGGGCCGCAGAGTGACTGGAAACAAGAAAAGGGCCGCCAGTGATCGCCTGGGTGTCAGAACCAGAACCAAAATGTGCCACCCCGTGGGTTGAAAATAAGCTCTGACAACAGTCAGGGGGCCCAGTATATAATGTTCAGTTAAATGAAGTGAGAGAAATATGTGCCCCCACCGATCTGTGAGCTTAAAGGGGCACGTCACAGCCTCAGGGACTGGAATGCTCACCAGGACTTACCGCAGCTGCATATAAAGCCTGCTGGTAGTCCTTAAGTCCAGTATAAAACGATGTAATCCTGGGTCCGGAGGTAGAAGGGCATAAATGGGTCCACAATCCTGTAGGGCCACGTTACAGAGTCACTTCAATGGTGGATTCTGAGCCTCACCCAAATGTCTGATCACAAAACATCTCCAGGGTTGATGGGGTTAGCAGGGATTCTTTGGTGTCAAAATGATCCCTGAATGATAGGAAGTCAAATTATATAAGAATTTTGAAAAAAAATCTTCTTTTTGTTGCTTAAAAAGTAGCTTTAAAGCGAAGCCCTCAGGGAGCTCAGGATCAAGCTGCCATCTCGTCCTGTGCTCAGGCCACTCCCCCATCTCACTCTCTTTGAATCTTCTTTATCATGCTAGGATTAACAGGAAAAAGCTAAAAATTTCAGAATTGCACCGTGCAATGTGGAGATATTACTGTTTGTGCATTTACAATATTCATTGATTTTTGCCATTGAAAAACATGTTTTTCATATACCAGAAATGTTTGAAGCTACTGACTGAATGAAAGGAGCTGGCATCTCACTCTCTTTGAATCTTCTTTATCATGCTAGGATTAACAGGAAAAAGCTAAAAATTTCAGAATTGCACCGTGCAATGTGGAGATATTACTGTTTGTGCATTTACAATATTCATTGATTTTTGCCATTGAAAAACATGTTTTTCATATACCAGAAATGTTTGAAGCTACTGACTGAATGAAAGGAGCTGGCATCTCACTCTCTTTGAATCTTCTTTATCATGCTAGGATTAACAGGAAAAAGCTAAAAATTTCAGAATTGCACCGTGCAATGTGGAGATATTACTGTTTGTGCATTTACAATATTCATTGATTTTTGCCATTGAAAAACATGTTTTTCATATACCAGAAATGTTTGAAGCTACTGACTGAATGAAAGGAGCTGGCATCTCACTCTCTTTGAATCTTCTTTATCATGCTAGGATTAACAGGAAAAAGCTAAAAATTTCAGAATTGCACCGTGCAATGTGGAGATATTACTGTTTGTGCATTTACAATATTCATTGATTTTTGCCATTGAAAAACATGTTTTTCATATACCAGAAATGTTTGAAGCTACTGACTGAATGAAAGGAGCTGGCATCTCACTCTCTTTGAATCTTCTTTATCATGCTAGGATTAACAGGAAAAAGCTAAAAATTTCAGAATTGCACCGTGCAATGTGGAGATATTACTGTTTGTGCATTTACAATATTCATTGATTTTTGCCATTGAAAAACGTCCAGAAATGTTTGAAGCTACTGACTGAATGAAAGGAGCTGGCATCTCACTCTCTTTGAATCTTCTTTATCATGCTAGGATTAACAGGAAAAAGCTAAAAATTTCAGAATTGCACCGTGCAATGTGGAGATATTACTGTTTGTGCATTTACAATATTCATTGATTTTTGCCATTGAAAAACATGTTTTTCATATACCAGAAATGTTTGAAGCTACTGACTGAATGAAAGGAGCTGGCATCTCACTCTCTTTGAATCTTCTTTATCATGCTAGGATTAACAGGAAAAAGCTAAAAATTTCAGAATTGCACCGTGCAATGTGGAGATATTACTGTTTGTGCATTTACAATATTCATTGATTTTTGCCATTGAAAAACATGTTTTTCATATACCAGAAATGTTTGAAGCTACTGACTGAATGAAAGGAGCTGGCATCTCACTCTCTTTGAATCTTCTTTATCATGCTAGGATTAACAGGAAAAAGCTAAAAATTTCAGAATTGCACCGTGCAATGTGGAGATATTACTGTTTGTGCATTTACAATATTCATTGATTTTTGCCATTGAAAAACATGTTTTTCATATACCAGAAATGTTTGAAGCTACTGACTGAATGAAAGGAGCTGGCATCTCACTCTCTTTGAATCTTCTTTATCATGCTAGGATTAACAGGAAAAAGCTAAAAATTTCAGAATTGCACCGTGCAATGTGGAGATATTACTGTTTGTGCATTTACAATATTCATTGATTTTTGCCATTGAAAAACGTCCAGAAATGTTTGAAGCTACTGACTGAATGAAAGGAGCTGGCATCTCACTCTCTTTGAATCTTCTTTATCATGCTAGGATTAACAGGAAAAAGCTAAAAATTTCAGAATTGCACCGTGCAATGTGGAGATATTACTGTTTGTGCATTTACAATATTCATTGATTTTTGCCATTGAAAAACATGTTTTTCATATACCAGAAATGTTTGAAGCTACTGACTGAATGAAAGGAGCTGGCATCTCACTCTCTTTGAATCTTCTTTATCATGCTAGGATTAACAGGAAAAAGCTAAAAATTTCAGAATTGCACCGTGCAATGTGGAGATATTACTGTTTGTGCATTTACAATATTCATTGATTTTTGCCATTGAAAAACGTCCAGAAATGTTTGAAGCTACTGACTGAATGAAAGGAGCTGGCATCTCACTCTCTTTGAATCTTCTTTATCATGCTAGGATTAACAGGAAAAAGCTAAAAATTTCAGAATTGCACCGTGCAATGTGGAGATATTACTGTTTGTGCATTTACAATATTCATTGATTTTTGCCATTGAAAAACATGTTTTTCATATACCAGAAATGTTTGAAGCTACTGACTGAATGAAAGGAGCTGGCATCTCACTCTCTTTGAATCTTCTTTATCATGCTAGGATTAACAGGAAAAAGCTAAAAATTTCAGAATTGCACCGTGCAATGTGGAGATATTACTGTTTGTGCATTTACAATATTCATTGATTTTTGCCATTGAAAAACATGTTTTTCATATACCAGAAATGTTTGAAGCTACTGACTGAATGAAAGGAGCTGGCATCTCACTCTCTTTGAATCTTCTTTATCATGCTAGGATTAACAGGAAAAAGCTAAAAATTTCAGAATTGCACCGTGCAATGTGGAGATATTACTGTTTGTGCATTTACAATATTCATTGATTTTTGCCATTGAAAAACATGTTTTTCATATACCAGAAATGTTTGAAGCTACTGACTGAATGAAAGGAGCTGGCATCTCACTCTCTTTGAATCTTCTTTATCATGCTAGGATTAACAGGAAAAAGCTAAAAATTTCAGAATTGCACCGTGCAATGTGGAGATATTACTGTTTGTGCATTTACAATATTCATTGATTTTTGCCATTGAAAAACATGTTTTTCATATACCAGAAATGTTTGAAGCTACTGACTGAATGAAAGGAGCTGGCATCTCACTCTCTTTGAATCTTCTTTATCATGCTAGGATTAACAGGAAAAAGCTAAAAATTTCAGAATTGCACCGTGCAATGTGGAGATATTACTGTTTGTGCATTTACAATATTCATTGATTTTTGCCATTGAAAAACATGTTTTTCATATACCAGAAATGTTTGAAGCTACTGACTGAATGAAAGGAGCTGGCATCTCACTCTCTTTGAATCTTCTTTATCATGCTAGGATTAACAGGAAAAAGCTAAAAATTTCAGAATTGCACCGTGCAATGTGGAGATATTACTGTTTGTGCATTTACAATATTCATTGATTTTTGCCATTGAAAAACATGTTTTTCATATACCAGAAATGTTTGAAGCTACTGACTGAATGAAAGGAGCTGGCATCTCACTCTCTTTGAATCTTCTTTATCATGCTAGGATTAACAGGAAAAAGCTAAAAATTTCAGAATTGCACCGTGCAATGTGGAGATATTACTGTTTGTGCATTTACAATATTCATTGATTTTTGCCATTGAAAAACATGTTTTTCATATACCAGAAATGTTTGAAGCTACTGACTGAATGAAAGGAGCTGGCATCTCACTCTCTTTGAATCTTCTTTATCATGCTAGGATTAACAGGAAAAAGCTAAAAATTTCAGAATTGCACCGTGCAATGTGGAGATATTACTGTTTGTGCATTTACAATATTCATTGATTTTTGCCATTGAAAAACGTCCAGAAATGTTTGAAGCTACTGACTGAATGAAAGGAGCTGGCATCTCACTCTCTTTGAATCTTCTTTATCATGCTAGGATTAACAGGAAAAAGCTAAAAATTTCAGAATTGCACCGTGCAATGTGGAGATATTACTGTTTGTGCATTTACAATATTCATTGATTTTTGCCATTGAAAAACATGTTTTTCATATACCAGAAATGTTTGAAGCTACTGACTGAATGAAAGGAGCTGGCATCTCACTCTCTTTGAATCTTCTTTATCATGCTAGGATTAACAGGAAAAAGCTAAAAATTTCAGAATTGCACCGTGCAATGTGGAGATATTACTGTTTGTGCATTTACAATATTCATTGATTTTTGCCATTGAAAAACATGTTTTTCATATACCAGAAATGTTTGAAGCTACTGACTGAATGAAAGGAGCTGGCATCTCACTCTCTTTGAATCTTCTTTATCATGCTAGGATTAACAGGAAAAAGCTAAAAATTTCAGAATTGCACCGTGCAATGTGGAGATATTACTGTTTGTGCATTTACAATATTCATTGATTTTTGCCATTGAAAAACATGTTTTTCATATACCAGAAATGTTTGAAGCTACTGACTGAATGAAAGGAGCTGGCATCTCACTCTCTTTGAATCTTCTTTATCATGCTAGGATTAACAGGAAAAAGCTAAAAATTTCAGAATTGCACCGTGCAATGTGGAGATATTACTGTTTGTGCATTTACAATATTCATTGATTTTTGCCATTGAAAAACGTTTTCATCCAGAAATGTTTGAAGCTACTGACTGAATGAAAGGAGCTGGCATCTCACTCTCTTTGAATCTTCTTTATCATGCTAGGATTAACAGGAAAAAGCTAAAAATTTCAGAATTGCACCGTGCAATGTGGAGATATTACTGTTTGTGCATTTACAATATTCATTGATTTTTGCCATTGAAAAACATGTTTTTCATATACCAGAAATGTTTGAAGCTACTGACTGAATGAAAGGAGCTGGCATCTCACTCTCTTTGAATCTTCTTTATCATGCTAGGATTAACAGGAAAAAGCTAAAAATTTCAGAATTGCACCGTGCAATGTGGAGATATTACTGTTTGTGCATTTACAATATTCATTGATTTTTGCCATTGAAAAACATGTTTTTCATATACCAGAAATGTTTGAAGCTACTGACTGAATGAAAGGAGCTGGCATCTCACTCTCTTTGAATCTTCTTTATCATGCTAGGATTAACAGGAAAAAGCTAAAAATTTCAGAATTGCACCGTGCAATGTGGAGATATTACTGTTTGTGCATTTACAATATTCATTGATTTTTGCCATTGAAAAACATGTTTTCAATACCAGAAATGTTTGAAGCTACTGACTGAATGAAAGGAGCTGGCATCTCACTCTCTTTGAATCTTCTTTATCATGCTAGGATTAACAGGAAAAAGCTAAAAATTTCAGAATTGCACCGTGCAATGTGGAGATATTACTGTTTGTGCATTTACAATATTCATTGATTTTTGCCATTGAAAAACATGTTTTTCATATACCAGAAATGTTTGAAGCTACTGACTGAATGAAAGGAGCTGGCATCTCACTCTCTTTGAATCTTCTTTATCATGCTAGGATTAACAGGAAAAAGCTAAAAATTTCAGAATTGCACCGTGCAATGTGGAGATATTACTGTTTGTGCATTTACAATATTCATTGATTTTTGCCATTGAAAAACATGTTTTTCATATACCAGAAATGTTTGAAGCTACTGACTGAATGAAAGGAGCTGGCATCTCACTCTCTTTGAATCTTCTTTATCATGCTAGGATTAACAGGAAAAAGCTAAAAATTTCAGAATTGCACCGTGCAATGTGGAGATATTACTGTTTGTGCATTTACAATATTCATTGATTTTTGCCATTGAAAAACATGTTTTTCATATACCAGAAATGTTTGAAGCTACTGACTGAATGAAAGGAGCTGGCATCTCACTCTCTTTGAATCTTCTTTATCATGCTAGGATTAACAGGAAAAAGCTAAAAATTTCAGAATTGCACCGTGCAATGTGGAGATATTACTGTTTGTGCATTTACAATATTCATTGATTTTTGCCATTGAAAAACGTCCAGAAATGTTTGAAGCTACTGACTGAATGAAAGGAGCTGGCATCTCACTCTCTTTGAATCTTCTTTATCATGCTAGGATTAACAGGAAAAAGCTAAAAATTTCAGAATTGCACCGTGCAATGTGGAGATATTACTGTTTGTGCATTTACAATATTCATTGATTTTTGCCATTGAAAAACGTCCAGAAATGTTTGAAGCTACTGACTGAATGAAAGGAGCTGGCATCTCACTCTCTTTGAATCTTCTTTATCATGCTAGGATTAACAGGAAAAAGCTAAAAATTTCAGAATTGCACCGTGCAATGTGGAGATATTACTGTTTGTGCATTTACAATATTCATTGATTTTTGCCATTGAAAAACATGTTTTTCATATACCAGAAATGTTTGAAGCTACTGACTGAATGAAAGGAGCTGGCATCTCACTCTCTTTGAATCTTCTTTATCATGCTAGGATTAACAGGAAAAAGCTAAAAATTTCAGAATTGCACCGTGCAATGTGGAGATATTACTGTTTGTGCATTTACAATATTCATTGATTTTTGCCATTGAAAAACATGTTTTTCCTATACCAGAAATGTTTGAAGCTACTGACTGAATGAAAGGAGCTGGCATCTCACTCTCTTTGAATCTTCTTTATCATGCTAGGATTAACAGGAAAAAGCTAAAAATTTCAGAATTGCACCGTGCAATGTGGAGATATTACTGTTTGTGCATTTACAATATTCATTGATTTTTGCCATTGAAAAACTGTCCAGAAATGTTTGAAGCTACTGACTGAATGAAAGGAGCTGGCATCTCACTCTCTTTGAATCTTCTTTATCATGCTAGGATTAACAGGAAAAAGCTAAAAATTTCAGAATTGCACCGTGCAATGTGGAGATATTACTGTTTGTGCATTTACAATATTCATTGATTTTTGCCATTGAAAAACGTCCAGAAATGTTTGAAGCTACTGACTGAATGAAAGGAGCTGGCATCTCACTCTCTTTGAATCTTCTTTATCATGCTAGGATTAACAGGAAAAAGCTAAAAATTTCAGAATTGCACCGTGCAATGTGGAGATATTACTGTTTGTGCATTTACAATATTCATTGATTTTTGCCATTGAAAAACATGTTTTTCATATACCAGAAATGTTTGAAGCTACTGACTGAATGAAAGGAGCTGGCATCTCACTCTCTTTGAATCTTCTTTATCATGCTAGGATTAACAGGAAAAAGCTAAAAATTTCAGAATTGCACCGTGCAATGTGGAGATATTACTGTTTGTGCATTTACAATATTCATTGATTTTTGCCATTGAAAAACATGTTTTTCATATACCAGAAATGTTTGAAGCTACTGACTGAATGAAAGGAGCTGGCATCTCACTCTCTTTGAATCTTCTTTATCATGCTAGGATTAACAGGAAAAAGCTAAAAATTTCAGAATTGCACCGTGCAATGTGGAGATATTACTGTTTGTGCATTTACAATATTCATTGATTTTTGCCATTGAAAAACGTCCAGAAATGTTTGAAGCTACTGACTGAATGAAAGGAGCTGGCATCTCACTCTCTTTGAATCTTCTTTATCATGCTAGGATTAACAGGAAAAAGCTAAAAATTTCAGAATTGCACCGTGCAATGTGGAAATATTACTGTTTGTGCATTTACAATATTCATTGATTTTTGCCATTGAAAAACATGTTTTTCATATACCAGAAATGTTTGAAGCTACTGACTGAATGAAAGGAGCTGGCATCTCACTCTCTTTGAATCTTCTTTATCATGCTAGGATTAACAGGAAAAAGCTAAAAATTTCAGAATTGCACCGTGCAATGTGGAGATATTACTGTTTGTGCATTTACAATATTCATTGATTTTTGCCATTGAAAAACGTCCAGAAATGTTTGAAGCTACTGACTGAATGAAAGGAGCTGGCATCTCACTCTCTTTGAATCTTCTTTATCATGCTAGGATTAACAGGAAAAAGCTAAAAATTTCAGAATTGCACCGTGCAATGTGGAGATATTACTGTTTGTGCATTTACAATATTCATTGATTTTTGCCATTGAAAAACATGTTTTTCATATACCAGAAATGTTTGAAGCTACTGACTGAATGAAAGGAGCTGGCATCTCACTCTCTTTGAATCTTCTTTATCATGCTAGGATTAACAGGAAAAAGCTAAAAATTTCAGAATTGCACCGTGCAATGTGGAGATATTACTGTTTGTGCATTTACAATATTCATTGATTTTTGCCATTGAAAAACATGTTTTTCATATACCAGAAATGTTTGAAGCTACTGACTGAATGAAAGGAGCTGGCATCTCACTCTCTTTGAATCTTCTTTATCATGCTAGGATTAACAGGAAAAAGCTAAAAATTTCAGAATTGCACCGTGCAATGTGGAGATATTACTGTTTGTGCATTTACAATATTCATTGATTTTTGCCATTGAAAAACGTCCAGAAATGTTTGAAGCTACTGACTGAATGAAAGGAGCTGGCATCTCACTCTCTTTGAATCTTCTTTATCATGCTAGGATTAACAGGAAAAAGCTAAAAATTTCAGAATTGCACCGTGCAATGTGGAGATATTACTGTTTGTGCATTTACAATATTCATTGATTTTTGCCATTGAAAAACATGTTTTTCATATACCAGAAATGTTTGAAGCTACTGACTGAATGAAAGGAGCTGGCATCTCACTCTCTTTGAATCTTCTTTATCATGCTAGGATTAACAGGAAAAAGCTAAAAATTTCAGAATTGCACCGTGCAATGTGGAGATATTACTGTTTGTGCATTTACAATATTCATTGATTTTTGCCATTGAAAAACATGTTTTTCATATACCAGAAATGTTTGAAGCTACTGACTGAATGAAAGGAGCTGGCATCTCACTCTCTTTGAATCTTCTTTATCATGCTAGGATTAACAGGAAAAAGCTAAAAATTTCAGAATTGCACCGTGCAATGTGGAGATATTACTGTTTGTGCATTTACAATATTCATTGATTTTTGCCATTGAAAAACGTCCAGAAATGTTTGAAGCTACTGACTGAATGAAAGGAGCTGGCATCTCACTCTCTTTGAATCTTCTTTATCATGCTAGGATTAACAGGAAAAAGCAAAAAATTTCAGAATTGCACCGTGCAATGTGGAGATATTTCTGTTTGTGCATTTACAATATTCATTGATTTTTGCCATTGAAAAACATGTTTTTCATATACCAGAAATGTTTGAAGCTACTGACTGAATGAAAGGAGCTGGCATCTCACTCTCTTTGAATCTTCTTTATCATGCTAGGATTAACAGGAAAAAGCTAAAAATTTCAGAATTGCACC
>NW_027371673.1:10000-24675 GCF_046119375.1 Phyllobates terribilis
GATCCCAGGTCGGCCTTTCACCGTACTCCCTACCTCTTGGCCCTCGTTCCTTCTCCCGTTCTCCATCTAACCCCTTGGCTCTGGGGTTTCCGCTCTCCCTCTCTCACTCTCTCTCCTGCTCCCTGGCCGAGCCGCCTGGGAGGACGAGGGTCGAGGGGGAAGGCAACGGTCGGGCTGGGGCACACCGCACGGTGAGAACCCCCTTCGCCTGCCTCCACACCTCTGTCATCCTCCCCACTGACGTAGGGGCTCGGGAAAAGACTGGAAATCGCGAAGCTCGGCAGTGGCGCGGAGAGGCCACCCACCGCCGCCGCTGTCGCCACCGCCGCGGAGGCCGCCCTTTCGGACACGAGGGGCAGCGCGAGCCTCCGCTGGCCGGGTACGCATCTGGAAGAAAAGGGCCGCCCTCGGAGAAGATCGCTGTGCTTCCCCGCACAGGGAGCGATTCGGACGACGGGCCCCCACGCCTGGCTGGGTGGGCGCCCCGCCGTTCGCCCGTACGGGTCGTCGGACCACTGCCTTCGCTCGGTTCGGGTCAAACTCCCCACGGCTCGGCCACCTCCGCAGACGGGAGGCGAGGCCGGCATGCGCGCCCAAAGATAGGTGTCGGAAGCCCGGGGGTAGAGGAGGAAGGGGACCGCTCACCTTAAGCCAGCGCGGGCTCCAAAGCCCGGGCCGAGCGAGCGGCGCCACCTCCCCACCCGGGAGCGCTGCGCCAGATCGATCGGAGGAAGAGCAGGGGTGCATGTAGGGACTTGCCCAAGTACGGAGGCTGCAAACCCCTGTCGTCGGGAGATACGTGCCCACGAGTCCTGGAAGCGCGACTCGGGTACAGGCGCCCTTGCGGGGGGGTACTGGATGTGGAACAGCACTGGGGTCGAAGCCACAAAAGCATCCGCCCTCATGGAGCCTCTCCTCGGCCTAAAAATCCAGATTTTAGCCTTGACGGCGCCCCCATGTGGAGAACCAGGGCCCGCGGGGGGGTCTGGCCAGGCTCACTTCAACCCAGGAACACCTCTCTGACTTGGGATAGGCGACCGGCAAAAGTCCCCCCACGCAGCTGCGGAAGCCTGGGTTCAGCCAAGGTGCAGACCTCCAGCCGAACAGGGACTCATAGCCAAAACGCATACCCAGGCCTACGGAGGTGAAAACCAGCTTAAATGAGTCGAAATGTGTCGGGGCTGAGAGGTACCTCTCTCTCATATATTCTGCCGGTGGTGTGCAAAACTGGGTCTTTGCATGGAGTGTCACCCTATACCCACTTTAGGGACGCATGCAAAAAAGTGCCCGATCGCCTGGAACTGTCAGGCGGATTCGGCTCCCTGGAATTTCCTCATTCTGGTTCTTTTTCACTTTTTGTCTCTTTTGCGACATCTAGTGGGCAGGCTGCATTACTGCAACCGGGGACACCTCAAAACGCTTGGAACTGGGGAGCGGGCTCAATTTACAAACGTTTTGCGGGTCCTGGAAGTCAAAATTGTGACTTCTGAAAACGACTAAGTATCAAGGACTCATCGCGCGAATCGCTCTGGAACTGAAATCGGATGCGCGCACTGACATGCTCCCCTCTCTGGAAGTCTGACACAAGTTGAAAAATTTTCTAAGTCCCCAAAAATTTTTTTTTTCAACTTTTTTTCAATTTTCCCCCTGTGGGATATATATTTTACCCACACTTTTGGAGCCCTCCTGGGATGCCCTCTAACATACTAGAACCTCATTTTGTGGAAGTTTTCACAAAATTGTGAAATTTTCAAAAAAGTCAGAAATTTTGCAAAAACGACTAAGTATCAAGGACTCATCGCGCGAATCGCTCTGGAACTGAAATCGGATGCGCGCACTGACACGCTCCCCTGTCTGGAAGTCTGACAAAAGTTGAAAAATTTTCTAAGTCCCCAAAAATTTTTTTTTTCAACTTTTTTTCAATTTTCCCCCTGTGGGATATATATTTTACCCACACTTTTGGAGCCCTCCTGGGATGCCCTCTAACATACTAGAACCTCATTTTGTGGAAGTTTTCACAAAATTGTGAAATTTTCAAAAAGTCAGAAATTTTGCCAAAAACGACTAAGTATCAAGGACTCATCGCGCGAATCGCTCTGGAACTGAAATCGGATGCGCGCACTGACACGCTCCCCTGTCTGGAAGTCTGACAAAAGTTGAAAAATTTTCTAAGTCCCCAAAAATTTTTTTTTTCAACTTTTTTTCAATTTTCCCCCTGTGGGATATATATTTTACCCACACTTTTGGAGCCCTCCTGGGATGCCCTCTAACATACTAGAACCTCATTTTGTGGAAGTTTTCACAAAATTGTGAAATTTTCAAAAAAGTCAGAAATTTTGCAAAAACGACTAAGTATCAAGGACTCATCGCGCGAATCGCTCTGGAACTGAAATCGGATGCGCGCACTGACATGCTCCCCTCTCTGGAAGTCTGACACATGTGTGAAAATTTTCTAAGTCCCCAAAAATTTTTTTTTTCAACTTTTTTTCAATTTTCCCCCTGTGGGATATATATTTTACCCACACTTTTGGAGCCCTCCTGGGATGCCCTCTAACATACTAGAACCTCATTTTGTGGAAGTTTTCACAAAATTGTGAAATTTTCAAAAAGTCAGAAATTTTGCCAAAAACGACTAAGTATCAAGGACTCATCGCGCGAATCGCTCTGGAACTGAAATCGGATGCGCGCACTGACACGCTCCCCTGTCTGGAAGTCTGACACATGTGTGAAAATTTTCTAAGTCCCCAAAAATTTTTTTTTTCAACTTTTTTTCAATTTTCCCCCTGTGGGATATATATTTTACCCACACTTTTGGAGCCCTCCTGGGATGCCCTCTAACATACTAGAACCTCATTTTGTGGAAGTTTTCACAAAATTGTGAAATTTTCAAAAAGTCAGAAATTTTGCCAAAAACGACTAAGTATCAAGGACTCATCGCGCGAATCGCTCTGGAACTGAAATCGGATGCGCGCACTGACACGCTCCCCTGTCTGGAAGTCTGACACATGTGTGAAAATTTTCTAAGTCCCCAAAAATTTTTTTTTTCAACTTTTTTTCAATTTTCCCCCTGTGGGATATATATTTTACCCACACTTTTGGAGCCCTCCTGGGATGCCCTCTAACATACTAGAACCTCATTTTGTGGAAGTTTTCACAAAATTGTGAAATTTTCCAAAAAGTCAGAAATTTTGCAAAAACGACTAAGTATCAAGGACTCATCGCGCGAATCGCTCTGGAACTGAAATCGGATGCGCGCACTGACACGCTCCCCTGTCTGGAAGTCTGACAAAAGTTGAAAAATTTTCTAAGTCCCCAAAAATTTTTTTTTTCAACTTTTTTTCAATTTTCCCCCTGTGGGATATATATTTTACCCACACTTTTGGAGCCCTCCTGGGATGCCCTCTAACATACTAGAACCTCATTTTGTGGAAGTTTTCACAAAATTGTGAAATTTTCCAAAAAGTCAGAAATTTTGCAAAAACGACTAAGTATCAAGGACTCATCGCGCGAATCGCTCTGGAACTGAAATCGGATGCGCGCACTGACATGCTCCCCTCTCTGGAAGTCTGACACATGTGTGAAAATTTTCTAAGTCCCCAAAAATTTTTTTTTTCAACTTTTTTTCAATTTTCCCCCTGTGGGATATATATTTTACCCACACTTTTGGAGCCCTCCTGGGATGCCCTCTAACATACTAGAACCTCATTTTGTGGAAGTTTTCACAAAATTGTGAAATTTTCAAAAAGTCAGAAATTTTGCCAAAAACGACTAAGTATCAAGGACTCATCGCGCGAATCGCTCTGGAACTGAAATCGGATGCGCGCACTGACACGCTCCCCTGTCTGGAAGTCTGACACATGTGTGAAAATTTTCTAAGTCCCCAAAAATTTTTTTTTTCAACTTTTTTTCAATTTTCCCCCTGTGGGATATATATTTTACCCACACTTTTGGAGCCCTCCTGGGATGCCCTCTAACATACTAGAACCTCATTTTGTGGAAGTTTTCACAAAATTGTGAAATTTTCAAAAAGTCAGAAATTTTGCCAAAAACGACTAAGTATCAAGGACTCATCGCGCGAATCGCTCTGGAACTGAAATCGGATGCGCGCACTGACACGCTCCCCTGTCTGGAAGTCTGACAAAAGTTGAAAAATTTTCTAAGTCCCCAAAAATTTTTTTTTTCAACTTTTTTTCAATTTTCCCCCTGTGGGATATATATTTTACCCACACTTTTGGAGCCCTCCTGGGATGCCCTCTAACATACTAGAACCTCATTTTGTGGAAGTTTTCACAAAATTGTGAAATTTTCAAAAAAGTCAGAAATTTTGCAAAAACGACTAAGTATCAAGGACTCATCGCGCGAATCGCTCTGGAACTGAAATCGGATGCGCGCACTGACATGCTCCCCTCTCTGGAAGTCTGACACATGTGTGAAAATTTTCTAAGTCCCCAAAAATTTTTTTTTTCAACTTTTTTTCAATTTTCCCCCTGTGGGATATATATTTTACCCACACTTTTGGAGCCCTCCTGGGATGCCCTCTAACATACTAGAACCTCATTTTGTGGAAGTTTTCACAAAATTGTGAAATTTTCAAAAAGTCAGAAATTTTGCCAAAAACGACTAAGTATCAAGGACTCATCGCGCGAATCGCTCTGGAACTGAAATCGGATGCGCGCACTGACACGCTCCCCTGTCTGGAAGTCTGACACATGTGTGAAAATTTTCTAAGTCCCCAAAAATTTTTTTTTTCAACTTTTTTTCAATTTTCCCCCTGTGGGATATATATTTTACCCACACTTTTGGAGCCCTCCTGGGATGCCCTCTAACATACTAGAACCTCATTTTGTGGAAGTTTTCACAAAATTGTGAAATTTTCAAAAAGTCAGAAATTTTGCCAAAAACGACTAAGTATCAAGGACTCATCGCGCGAATCGCTCTGGAACTGAAATCGGATGCGCGCACTGACACGCTCCCCTGTCTGGAAGTCTGACAAAAGTTGAAAAATTTTCTAAGTCCCCAAAAATTTTTTTTTTCAACTTTTTTTCAATTTTCCCCCTGTGGGATATATATTTTACCCACACTTTTGGAGCCCTCCTGGGATGCCCTCTAACATACTAGAACCTCATTTTGTGGAAGTTTTCACAAAATTGTGAAATTTTCCAAAAAGTCAGAAATTTTGCAAAAACGACTAAGTATCAAGGACTCATCGCGCGAATCGCTCTGGAACTGAAATCGGATGCGCGCACTGACATGCTCCCCTCTCTGGAAGTCTGACACATGTGTGAAAATTTTCTAAGTCCCCAAAAATTTTTTTTTTCAACTTTTTTTCAATTTTCCCCCTGTGGGATATATATTTTACCCACACTTTTGGAGCCCTCCTGGGATGCCCTCTAACATACTAGAACCTCATTTTGTGGAAGTTTTCACAAAATTGTGAAATTTTCAAAAAGTCAGAAATTTTGCCAAAAACGACTAAGTATCAAGGACTCATCGCGCGAATCGCTCTGGAACTGAAATCGGATGCGCGCACTGACACGCTCCCCTGTCTGGAAGTCTGACAAAAGTTGAAAAATTTTCTAAGTCCCCAAAAATTTTTTTTTTTCAACTTTTTTTCAATTTTCCCCCTGTGGGATATATATTTTACCCACACTTTTGGAGCCCTCCTGGGATGCCCTCTAACATACTAGAACCTCATTTTGTGGAAGTTTTCACAAAATTGTGAAATTTTCAAAAAGTCAGAAATTTTGCCAAAAACGACTAAGTATCAAGGACTCATCGCGCGAATCGCTCTGGAACTGAAATCGGATGCGCGCACTGACACGCTCCCCTGTCTGGAAGTCTGACACATGTGTGAAAATTTTCTAAGTCCCCAAAAATTTTTTTTTTCAACTTTTTTTCAATTTTCCCCCTGTGGGATATATATTTTACCCACACTTTTGGAGCCCTCCTGGGATGCCCTCTAACATACTAGAACCTCATTTTGTGGAAGTTTTCACAAAATTGTGAAATTTTCCAAAAAGTCAGAAATTTTGCAAAAACGACTAAGTATCAAGGACTCATCGCGCGAATCGCTCTGGAACTGAAATCGGATGCGCGCACTGACACGCTCCCCTGTCTGGAAGTCTGACAAAAGTTGAAAAATTTTCTAAGTCCCCAAAAATTTTTTTTTTCAACTTTTTTTCAATTTTCCCCCTGTGGGATATATATTTTACCCACACTTTTGGAGCCCTCCTGGGATGCCCTCTAACATACTAGAACCTCATTTTGTGGAAGTTTTCACAAAATTGTGAAATTTTCCAAAAGTCAGAAATTTTGCCAAAAACGACTAAGTATCAAGGACTCATCGCGCGAATCGCTCTGGAACTGAAATCGGATGCGCGCACTGACACGCTCCCCTGTCTGGAAGTCTGACAAAAGTTGAAAAATTTTCTAAGTCCCCAAAAATTTTTTTTTTCAACTTTTTTTCAATTTTCCCCCTGTGGGATATATATTTTACCCACACTTTTGGAGCCCTCCTGGGATGCCCTCTAACATACTAGAACCTCATTTTGTGGAAGTTTTCACAAAATTGTGAAATTTTCCAAAAAGTCAGAAATTTTGCAAAAACGACTAAGTATCAAGGACTCATCGCGCGAATCGCTCTGGAACTGAAATCGGATGCGCGCACTGACACGCTCCCCTGTCTGGAAGTCTGACAAAAGTTGAAAAATTTTCTAAGTCCCCAAAAATTTTTTTTTTCAACTTTTTTTCAATTTTCCCCCTGTGGGATATATATTTTACCCACACTTTTGGAGCCCTCCTGGGATGCCCTCTAACATACTAGAACCTCATTTTGTGGAAGTTTTCACAAAATTGTGAAATTTTCCAAAAAGTCAGAAATTTTGCAAAAACGACTAAGTATCAAGGACTCATCGCGCGAATCGCTCTGGAACTGAAATCGGATGCGCGCACTGACACGCTCCCCTGTCTGGAAGTCTGACAAAAGTTGAAAAATTTTCTAAGTCCCCAAAAATTTTTTTTTTCAACTTTTTTTCAATTTTCCCCCTGTGGGATATATATTTTACCCACACTTTTGGAGCCCTCCTGGGATGCCCTCTAACATACTAGAACCTCATTTTGTGGAAGTTTTCACAAAATTGTGAAATTTTCAAAAAGTCAGAAATTTTGCCAAAAACGACTAAGTATCAAGGACTCATCGCGCGAATCGCTCTGGAACTGAAATCGGATGCGCGCACTGACACGCTCCCCTGTCTGGAAGTCTGACAAAAGTTGAAAAATTTTCTAAGTCCCCAAAAATTTTTTTTTTCAACTTTTTTTCAATTTTCCCCCTGTGGG
This sequence comes from Phyllobates terribilis, assembly GCF_046119375.1. Taxonomy (NCBI): domain Eukaryota; kingdom Metazoa; phylum Chordata; class Amphibia; order Anura; family Dendrobatidae; genus Phyllobates; species Phyllobates terribilis. The sequence continues at coordinate 17,336 of NW_027371673.1, forward strand.
ATATATATTTTACCCACACTTTTGGAGCCCTCCTGGGATGCCCTCTAACATACTAGAACCTCATTTTGTGGAAGTTTTCACAAAATTGTGAAATTTTCAAAAAAGTCAGAAATTTTGCAAAAACGACTAAGTATCAAGGACTCATCGCGCGAATCGCTCTGGAACTGAAATCGGATGCGCGCACTGACATGCTCCCCTCTCTGGAAGTCTGACACATGTGTGAAAATTTTCTAAGTCCCCAAAAATTTTTTTTTTCAACTTTTTTTCAATTTTCCCCCTGTGGGATATATATTTTACCCACACTTTTGGAGCCCTCCTGGGATGCCCTCTAACATACTAGAACCTCATTTTGTGGAAGTTTTCACAAAATTGTGAAATTTTCAAAAAGTCAGAAATTTTGCCAAAAACGACTAAGTATCAAGGACTCATCGCGCGAATCGCTCTGGAACTGAAATCGGATGCGCGCACTGACACGCTCCCCTGTCTGGAAGTCTGACACATGTGTGAAAATTTTCTAAGTCCCCAAAAATTTTTTTTTTCAACTTTTTTTCAATTTTCCCCCTGTGGGATATATATTTTACCCACACTTTTGGAGCCCTCCTGGGATGCCCTCTAACATACTAGAACCTCATTTTGTGGAAGTTTTCACAAAATTGTGAAATTTTCAAAAAGTCAGAAATTTTGCCAAAAACGACTAAGTATCAAGGACTCATCGCGCGAATCGCTCTGGAACTGAAATCGGATGCGCGCACTGACACGCTCCCCTGTCTGGAAGTCTGACACATGTGTGAAAATTTTCTAAGTCCCCAAAAATTTTTTTTTTCAACTTTTTTTCAATTTTCCCCCTGTGGGATATATATTTTACCCACACTTTTGGAGCCCTCCTGGGATGCCCTCTAACATACTAGAACCTCATTTTGTGGAAGTTTTCACAAAATTGTGAAATTTTCCAAAAAGTCAGAAATTTTGCAAAAACGACTAAGTATCAAGGACTCATCGCGCGAATCGCTCTGGAACTGAAATCGGATGCGCGCACTGACACGCTCCCCTGTCTGGAAGTCTGACAAAAGTTGAAAAATTTTCTAAGTCCCCAAAAATTTTTTTTTTCAACTTTTTTTCAATTTTCCCCCTGTGGGATATATATTTTACCCACACTTTTGGAGCCCTCCTGGGATGCCCTCTAACATACTAGAACCTCATTTTGTGGAAGTTTTCACAAAATTGTGAAATTTTCCAAAAAGTCAGAAATTTTGCAAAAACGACTAAGTATCAAGGACTCATCGCGCGAATCGCTCTGGAACTGAAATCGGATGCGCGCACTGACATGCTCCCCTCTCTGGAAGTCTGACACATGTGTGAAAATTTTCTAAGTCCCCAAAAATTTTTTTTTTCAACTTTTTTTCAATTTTCCCCCTGTGGGATATATATTTTACCCACACTTTTGGAGCCCTCCTGGGATGCCCTCTAACATACTAGAACCTCATTTTGTGGAAGTTTTCACAAAATTGTGAAATTTTCAAAAAGTCAGAAATTTTGCCAAAAACGACTAAGTATCAAGGACTCATCGCGCGAATCGCTCTGGAACTGAAATCGGATGCGCGCACTGACACGCTCCCCTGTCTGGAAGTCTGACACATGTGTGAAAATTTTCTAAGTCCCCAAAAATTTTTTTTTTCAACTTTTTTTCAATTTTCCCCCTGTGGGATATATATTTTACCCACACTTTTGGAGCCCTCCTGGGATGCCCTCTAACATACTAGAACCTCATTTTGTGGAAGTTTTCACAAAATTGTGAAATTTTCAAAAAGTCAGAAATTTTGCCAAAAACGACTAAGTATCAAGGACTCATCGCGCGAATCGCTCTGGAACTGAAATCGGATGCGCGCACTGACACGCTCCCCTGTCTGGAAGTCTGACAAAAGTTGAAAAATTTTCTAAGTCCCCAAAAATTTTTTTTTTCAACTTTTTTTCAATTTTCCCCCTGTGGGATATATATTTTACCCACACTTTTGGAGCCCTCCTGGGATGCCCTCTAACATACTAGAACCTCATTTTGTGGAAGTTTTCACAAAATTGTGAAATTTTCAAAAAAGTCAGAAATTTTGCAAAAACGACTAAGTATCAAGGACTCATCGCGCGAATCGCTCTGGAACTGAAATCGGATGCGCGCACTGACATGCTCCCCTCTCTGGAAGTCTGACACATGTGTGAAAATTTTCTAAGTCCCCAAAAATTTTTTTTTTCAACTTTTTTTCAATTTTCCCCCTGTGGGATATATATTTTACCCACACTTTTGGAGCCCTCCTGGGATGCCCTCTAACATACTAGAACCTCATTTTGTGGAAGTTTTCACAAAATTGTGAAATTTTCAAAAAGTCAGAAATTTTGCCAAAAACGACTAAGTATCAAGGACTCATCGCGCGAATCGCTCTGGAACTGAAATCGGATGCGCGCACTGACACGCTCCCCTGTCTGGAAGTCTGACACATGTGTGAAAATTTTCTAAGTCCCCAAAAATTTTTTTTTTCAACTTTTTTTCAATTTTCCCCCTGTGGGATATATATTTTACCCACACTTTTGGAGCCCTCCTGGGATGCCCTCTAACATACTAGAACCTCATTTTGTGGAAGTTTTCACAAAATTGTGAAATTTTCAAAAAGTCAGAAATTTTGCCAAAAACGACTAAGTATCAAGGACTCATCGCGCGAATCGCTCTGGAACTGAAATCGGATGCGCGCACTGACACGCTCCCCTGTCTGGAAGTCTGACAAAAGTTGAAAAATTTTCTAAGTCCCCAAAAATTTTTTTTTTCAACTTTTTTTCAATTTTCCCCCTGTGGGATATATATTTTACCCACACTTTTGGAGCCCTCCTGGGATGCCCTCTAACATACTAGAACCTCATTTTGTGGAAGTTTTCACAAAATTGTGAAATTTTCCAAAAAGTCAGAAATTTTGCAAAAACGACTAAGTATCAAGGACTCATCGCGCGAATCGCTCTGGAACTGAAATCGGATGCGCGCACTGACATGCTCCCCTCTCTGGAAGTCTGACACATGTGTGAAAATTTTCTAAGTCCCCAAAAATTTTTTTTTTCAACTTTTTTTCAATTTTCCCCCTGTGGGATATATATTTTACCCACACTTTTGGAGCCCTCCTGGGATGCCCTCTAACATACTAGAACCTCATTTTGTGGAAGTTTTCACAAAATTGTGAAATTTTCAAAAAGTCAGAAATTTTGCCAAAAACGACTAAGTATCAAGGACTCATCGCGCGAATCGCTCTGGAACTGAAATCGGATGCGCGCACTGACACGCTCCCCTGTCTGGAAGTCTGACAAAAGTTGAAAAATTTTCTAAGTCCCCAAAAATTTTTTTTTTCAACTTTTTTTCAATTTTCCCCCTGTGGGATATATATTTTACCCACACTTTTGGAGCCCTCCTGGGATGCCCTCTAACATACTAGAACCTCATTTTGTGGAAGTTTTCACAAAATTGTGAAATTTTCAAAAAGTCAGAAATTTTGCCAAAAACGACTAAGTATCAAGGACTCATCGCGCGAATCGCTCTGGAACTGAAATCGGATGCGCGCACTGACACGCTCCCCTGTCTGGAAGTCTGACACATGTGTGAAAATTTTCTAAGTCCCCAAAAATTTTTTTTTTCAACTTTTTTTCAATTTTCCCCCTGTGGGATATATATTTTACCCACACTTTTGGAGCCCTCCTGGGATGCCCTCTAACATACTAGAACCTCATTTTGTGGAAGTTTTCACAAAATTGTGAAATTTTCCAAAAAGTCAGAAATTTTGCAAAAACGACTAAGTATCAAGGACTCATCGCGCGAATCGCTCTGGAACTGAAATCGGATGCGCGCACTGACACGCTCCCCTGTCTGGAAGTCTGACAAAAGTTGAAAAATTTTCTAAGTCCCCAAAAATTTTTTTTTTCAACTTTTTTTCAATTTTCCCCCTGTGGGATATATATTTTACCCACACTTTTGGAGCCCTCCTGGGATGCCCTCTAACATACTAGAACCTCATTTTGTGGAAGTTTTCACAAAATTGTGAAATTTTCCAAAAGTCAGAAATTTTGCCAAAAACGACTAAGTATCAAGGACTCATCGCGCGAATCGCTCTGGAACTGAAATCGGATGCGCGCACTGACACGCTCCCCTGTCTGGAAGTCTGACAAAAGTTGAAAAATTTTCTAAGTCCCCAAAAATTTTTTTTTTCAACTTTTTTTCAATTTTCCCCCTGTGGGATATATATTTTACCCACACTTTTGGAGCCCTCCTGGGATGCCCTCTAACATACTAGAACCTCATTTTGTGGAAGTTTTCACAAAATTGTGAAATTTTCCAAAAAGTCAGAAATTTTGCAAAAACGACTAAGTATCAAGGACTCATCGCGCGAATCGCTCTGGAACTGAAATCGGATGCGCGCACTGACACGCTCCCCTGTCTGGAAGTCTGACAAAAGTTGAAAAATTTTCTAAGTCCCCAAAAATTTTTTTTTTCAACTTTTTTTCAATTTTCCCCCTGTGGGATATATATTTTACCCACACTTTTGGAGCCCTCCTGGGATGCCCTCTAACATACTAGAACCTCATTTTGTGGAAGTTTTCACAAAATTGTGAAATTTTCCAAAAAGTCAGAAATTTTGCAAAAACGACTAAGTATCAAGGACTCATCGCGCGAATCGCTCTGGAACTGAAATCGGATGCGCGCACTGACACGCTCCCCTGTCTGGAAGTCTGACAAAAGTTGAAAAATTTTCTAAGTCCCCAAAAATTTTTTTTTTCAACTTTTTTTCAATTTTCCCCCTGTGGGATATATATTTTACCCACACTTTTGGAGCCCTCCTGGGATGCCCTCTAACATACTAGAACCTCATTTTGTGGAAGTTTTCACAAAATTGTGAAATTTTCAAAAAGTCAGAAATTTTGCCAAAAACGACTAAGTATCAAGGACTCATCGCGCGAATCGCTCTGGAACTGAAATCGGATGCGCGCACTGACACGCTCCCCTGTCTGGAAGTCTGACAAAAGTTGAAAAATTTTCTAAGTCCCCAAAAATTTTTTTTTTCAACTTTTTTTCAATTTTCCCCCTGTGGGATATATATTTTACCCACACTTTTGGAGCCCTCCTGGGATGCCCTCTAACATACTAGAACCTCATTTTGTGGAAGTTTTCACAAAATTGTGAAATTTTCAAAAAAGTCAGAAATTTTGCAAAAACGACTAAGTATCAAGGACTCATCGCGCGAATCGCTCTGGAACTGAAATCGGATGCGCGCACTGACATGCTCCCCTCTCTGGAAGTCTGACACATGTGTGAAAATTTTCTAAGTCCCCAAAAATTTTTTTTTTCAACTTTTTTCAATTTTCCCCCTGTGGGATATATATTTTACCCACACTTTTGGAGCCCTCCTGGGATGCCCTCTAACATACTAGAACCTCATTTTGTGGAAGTTTTCACAAAATTGTGAAATTTTCAAAAAGTCAGAAATTTTGCCAAAAACGACTAAGTATCAAGGACTCATCGCGCGAATCGCTCTGGAACTGAAATCGGATGCGCGCACTGACACGCTCCCCTGTCTGGAAGTCTGACACATGTGTGAAAATTTTCTAAGTCCCCAAAAATTTTTTTTTTCAACTTTTTTTCAATTTTCCCCCTGTGGGATATATATTTTACCCACACTTTTGGAGCCCTCCTGGGATGCCCTCTAACATACTAGAACCTCATTTTGTGGAAGTTTTCACAAAATTGTGAAATTTTCAAAAAGTCAGAAATTTTGCCAAAAACGACTAAGTATCAAGGACTCATCGCGCGAATCGCTCTGGAACTGAAATCGGATGCGCGCACTGACACGCTCCCCTGTCTGGAAGTCTGACAAAAGTTGAAAAATTTTCTAAGTCCCCAAAAATTTTTTTTTTCAACTTTTTTTCAATTTTCCCCCTGTGGGATATATATTTTACCCACACTTTTGGAGCCCTCCTGGGATGCCCTCTAACATACTAGAACCTCATTTTGTGGAAGTTTTCACAAAATTGTGAAATTTTCCAAAAAGTCAGAAATTTTGCAAAAACGACTAAGTATCAAGGACTCATCGCGCGAATCGCTCTGGAACTGAAATCGGATGCGCGCACTGACACGCTCCCCTGTCTGGAAGTCTGACAAAAGTTGAAAAATTTTCTAAGTCCCCAAAAATTTTTTTTTTCAACTTTTTTTCAATTTTCCCCCTGTGGGATATATATTTTACCCACACTTTTGGAGCCCTCCTGGGATGCCCTCTAACATACTAGAACCTCATTTTGTGGAAGTTTTCACAAAATTGTGAAATTTTCAAAAAAGTCAGAAATTTTGCAAAAACGACTAAGTATCAAGGACTCATCGCGCGAATCGCTCTGGAACTGAAATCGGATGCGCGCACTGACACGCTCCCCTGTCTGGAAGTCTGACAAAAGTTGAAAAATTTTCTAAGTCCCCAAAAATTTTTTTTTTCAACTTTTTTTCAATTTTCCCCCTGTGGGATATATATTTTACCCACACTTTTGGAGCCCTCCTGGGATGCCCTCTAACATACTAGAACCTCATTTTGTGGAAGTTTTCACAAAATTGTGAAATTTTCAAAAAGTCAGAAATTTTGCCAAAAACGACTAAGTATCAAGGACTCATCGCGCGAATCGCTCTGGAACTGAAATCGGATGCGCGCACTGACACGCTCCCCTGTCTGGAAGTCTGACACATGTGTGAAAATTTTCTAAGTCCCCAAAAATTTTTTTTTTCAACTTTTTTTCAATTTTCCCCCTGTGGGATATATATTTTACCCACACTTTTGGAGCCCTCCTGGGATGCCCTCTAACATACTAGAACCTCATTTTGTGGAAGTTTTCACAAAATTGTGAAATTTTCAAAAAGTCAGAAATTTTGCCAAAACGACTAAGTATCAAGGACTCATCGCGCGAATCGCTCTGGAACTGAAATCGGATGCGCGCACTGACACGCTCCCCTGTCTGGAAGTCTGACAAAAGTTGAAAAATTTTCTAAGTCCCCAAAAATTTTTTTTTTCAACTTTTTTTCAATTTTCCCCCTGTGGGATATATATTTTACCCACACTTTTGGAGCCCTCCTGGGATGCCCTCTAACATACTAGAACCTCATTTTGTGGAAGTTTTCACAAAATTGTGAAATTTTCCAAAAAGTCAGAAATTTTGCAAAAACGACTAAGTATCAAGGACTCATCGCGCGAATCGCTCTGGAACTGAAATCGGATGCGCGCACTGACATGCTCCCCTCTCTGGAAGTCTGACACATGTGTGAAAATTTTCTAAGTCCCCAA
>NW_027371674.1:0-24659 GCF_046119375.1 Phyllobates terribilis
AGCTCCTTTCATTCAGTCAGTAGCTTCAAACATTTCTGGTATATGAAAAACATGTTTTTCAATGGCAAAAATCAATGAATATTGTAAATGCACAAACAGTAATATCTCCACATTGCAAGGTGCAATTCTGAAATTTTTTGCTTTTTCCTGCTAATCCTAGCATGATAAAGAAGATTCAAAGAGAGTGAGATGCCAGCTCCTTTCATTCAGTCAGTAGCTTCAAACATTTCTGGTATATGAAAAACATGTTTTTCAATGGCAAAAATCAATGAATATTGTAAATGCACAAACAGTAATATCTCCACATTGCACGGTGCAATTCTGAAATTTTTAGCTTTTTCCTGTTAATCCTAGCATGATAAAGAAGATTCAAAGAGAGTGAGATGCCAGCTCCTTTCATTCAGTCAGTAGCTTCAAACATTTCTGGTATATGAAAAACATGTTTTTCAATGGCAAAAATCAATGAATATTGTAAATGCACAAACAGTAATATCTCCACATTGCAAGGTGCAATTCTGAAATTTTTTGCTTTTTCCTGCTAATCCTAGCATGATAAAGAAGATTCAAAGAGAGTGAGATGCCAGCTCCTTTCATTCAGTCAGTAGCTTCAAACATTTCTGGTATATGAAAAACATGTTTTTCAATGGCAAAAATCAATGAATATTGTAAATGCACAAACAGTAATATCTCCACATTGCACGGTGCAATTCTGAAATTTTTAGCTTTTTCCTGTTAATCCTAGCATGATAAAGAAGATTCAAAGAGAGTGAGATGCCAGCTCCTTTCATTCAGTCAGTAGTTTCAAACATTTCTGGTATATGAAAAACATGTTTTTCAATGGCAAAAATCAATGAATATTGTAAATGCACAAACAGTAATATCTCCACATTGCAAGGTGCAATTCTGAAATTTTTTGCTTTTTCCTGCTAATCCTAGCATGATAAAGAAGATTCAAAGAGAGTGAGATGCCAGCTCCTTTCAGTCAGTAGCTTCAAACATTTCTGGTATATGAAAAACATGTTTTTCAATGGCAAAAATCAATGAATATTGTAAATGCCCAAACAGTAATATCTCCACATTGCACGGTGCAATTCTGAAATTTTTAGCTTTTTCCTGTTAATCCTAGCATGATAAAGAAGATTCAAAGAGAGTGAGATGCCAGCTCCTTTCATTCAGTCAGTAGCTTCAAACATTTCTGGTATATGAAAAACATGTTTTTCAATGGCAAAAATCAATGAATATTGTAAATGCACAAACAGTAATATCTCCACATTGCAAGGTGCAATTCTGAAATTTTTTGCTTTTTCCTGTTAATCCTAGCATGATAAAGAAGATTCAAAGAGAGTGAGATGCCAGCTCCTTTCATTCAGTCAGTAGCTTCAAACATTTCTGGTATATGAAAAACATGTTTTTCAATGGCAAAAATCAATGAATATTGTAAATGCACAAACAGTAATATCTCCACATTGCAAGGTGCAATTCTGAAATTTTTTGCTTTTTCCTGCTAATCCTAGCATGATAAAGAAGATTCAAAGAGAGTGAGATGCCAGCTCCTTTCATTCAGTCAGTAGCTTCAAACATTTCTGGTATATGAAAAACATGTTTTTCAATGGCAAAAATCAATGAATATTGTAAATGCACAAACAGTAATATCTCCACATTGCAAGGTGCAATTCTGAAATTTTTTGCTTTTTCCTGCTAATCCTAGCATGATAAAGAAGATTCAAAGAGAGTGAGATGCCAGCTCCTTTCATTCAGTCAGTAGCTTCAAACATTTCTGGTATATGAAAAACATGTTTTTCAATGGCAAAAATCAATGAATATTGTAAATGCACAAACAGTAATATCTCCACATTGCACGGTGCAATTCTGAAATTTTTAGCTTTTTCCTGTTAATCCTAGCATGATAAAGAAGATTCAAAGAGAGTGAGATGCCAGCTCCTTTCATTCAGTCAGTAGCTTCAAACATTTCTGGTATATGAAAAACATGTTTTTCAATGGCAAAAATCAATGAATATTGTAAATGCACAAACAGTAATATCTCCACATTGCAAGGTGCAATTCTGAAATTTTTTGCTTTTTCCTGCTAATCCTAGCATGATAAAGAAGATTCAAAGAGAGTGAGATGCCAGCTCCTTTCATTCAGTCAGTAGCTTCAAACATTTCTGGTATATGAAAAACATGTTTTTCAATGGCAAAAATCAATGAATATTGTAAATGCACAAACAGTAATATCTCCACATTGCACGGTGCAATTCTGAAATTTTTAGCTTTTTCCTGTTAATCCTAGCATGATAAAGAAGATTCAAAGAGAGTGAGATGCCAGCTCCTTTCATTCAGTCAGTAGCTTCAAACATTTCTGGTATATGAAAAACATGTTTTTCAATGGCAAAAATCAATGAATATTGTAAATGCACAAACAGTAATATCTCCACATTGCAAGGTGCAATTCTGAAATTTTTTGCTTTTTCCTGCTAATCCTAGCATGATAAAGAAGATTCAAAGAGAGTGAGATGCCAGCTCCTTTCATTCAGTCAGTAGCTTCAAACATTTCTGGTATATGAAAAACATGTTTTTCAATGGCAAAAATCAATGAATATTGTAAATGCACAAACAGTAATATCTCCACATTGCACGGTGCAATTCTGAAATTTTTAGCTTTTTCCTGTTAATCCTAGCATGATAGAAGATTCAAAGAGAGTGAGATGCCAGCTCCTTTCATTCAGTCAGTAGCTTCAAACATTTCTGGTATATGAAAAACATGTTTTTCAATGGCAAAAATCAATGAATATTGTAAATGCACAAACAGTAATATCTCCACATTGCAAGGTGCAATTCTGAAATTTTTTGCTTTTTCCTGCTAATCCTAGCATGATAAAGAAGATTCAAAGAGAGTGAGATGCCAGCTCCTTTCATTCAGTCAGTAGCTTCAAACATTTCTGGAATATGAAAAACATGTTTTTCAATGGTAAAAATCAATGAATATTGTAAATGCACAAACAGTAATATCTCCACATTGCAAGGTGCAATTCTGAAATTTTTTGCTTTTTCCTGCTAATCCTAGCATGATAAAGAAGATTCAAAGAGAGTGAGATGCCAGCTCCTTTCATTCAGTCAGTAGCTTCAAACATTTCTGGACGTTTTTCAATGGCAAAAATCAATGAATATTGTAAATGCACAAACAGTAATATCTCCACATTGCAAGGTGCAATTCTGAAATTTTTTGCTTTTTCCTGTTAATCCTAGCATGATAAAGAAGATTCAAAGAGAGTGAGATGCCAGCTCCTTTCATTCAGTCAGTAGCTTCAAACATTTCTGGTATATGAAAAACATGTTTTTCAATGGCAAAAATCAATGAATATTGTAAATGCACAAACAGTAATATCTCCACATTGCAAGGTGCAATTCTGAAATTTTTTGCTTTTTCCTGTTAATCCTAGCATGATAAAGAAGATTCAAAGAGAGTGAGATGCCAGCTCCTTTCATTCAGTCAGTAGCTTCAAACATTTCTGGTATATGAAAAACATGTTTTTCAATGGCAAAAATCAATGAATATTGTAAATGCACAAACAGTAATATCTCCACATTGCAAGGTGCAATTCTGAAATATTTTGCTTTTTCCTGCTAATCCTAGCATGATAAAGAAGATTCAAAGAGAGTGAGATGCCAGCTCCTTTCATTCAGTCAGTAGCTTCAAACATTTCTGGTATATGAAAAACATTTTTTTCAATGGCAAAAATCAATGAATATTGTAAATGCACAAACAGTAATATCTCCACATTGCAAGGTGCAATTCTGAAATTTTTTGCTTTTTCCTGCTAATCCTAGCATGATAAAGAAGATTCAAAGAGAGTGAGATGCCAGCTCCTTTCATTCAGTCAGTAGCTTCAAACATTTCTGGACGTTTTTCAATGGCAAAAATTAATGAATATTGTAAATGCACAAACAGTAATATCTCCACATTGCAAGGTGCAATTCAGAAATTTTTTGCTTTTTCCTGCTAATCCTAGCATGATAAAGAAGATTCAAAGAGAGTGAGATGCCAGCTCCTTTCATTCAGTCAGTAGCTTCAAACATTTCTGGTATATGAAATACATGTTTTTCAATGGCAAAAATCAATGAATATTGTAAATGCACAAACAGTAATATCTCCACATTGCAAGGTGCAATTCTGAAATTTTTTGCTTTTTCCTGCTAATCCTAGCATGATAAAGAAGATTCAAAGAGAGTGAGATGCCAGCTCCTTTCATTCAGTCAGTAGCTTCAAACATTTCTGGTATATGAAAAACATGTTTTTCAATGGCAAAAATCAATGAATATTGTAAATGCACAAACAGTAATATCTCCACATTGCACGGTGCAATTCTGAAATTTTTAGCTTTTTCCTGTTAATCCTAGCATGATAAAGAAGATTCAAAGAGAGTGAGATGCCAGCTCCTTTCATTCAGTCAGTAGCTTCAAACATTTCTGGTATATGAAAAACATGTTTTTCAATGGCAAAAATCAATGAATATTGTAAATGCACAAACAGTAATATCTCCACATTGCAAGGTGCAATTCTGAAATTTTTTGCTTTTTCCTGCTAATCCTAGCATGATAAAGAAGATTCAGAGTGAGATGCCAGCTCCTTTCATTCAGTCAGTAGCTTCAAACATTTCTGGTATATGAAAAACATGTTTTTCAATGGCAAAAATCAATGAATATTGTAAATGCACAAACAGTAATATCTCCACATTGCACGGTGCAATTCTGAAATTTTTAGCTTTTTCCTGTTAATCCTAGCATGATAAAGAAGATTCAAAGAGAGTGAGATGCCAGCTCCTTTCATTCAGTCAGTAGCTTCAAACATTTCTGGTATATGAAAAACATGTTTTTCAATGGCAAAAATCAATGAATATTGTAAATGCACAAACAGTAATATCTCCACATTGCAAGGTGCAATTCTGAAATTTTTTGCTTTTTCCTGTTAATCCTAGCATGATAAAGAAGATTCAAAGAGAGTGAGATGCCAGCTCCTTTCATTCAGTCAGTAGCTTCAAACATTTCTGGTATATGAAAAACATGTTTTTCAATGGCAAAAATCAATGAATATTGTAAATGCACAAACAGTAATATCTCCACATTGCAAGGTGCAATTCTGAAATTTTTTGCTTTTTCCTGCTAATCCTAGCATGATAAAGAAGATTCAAAGAGAGTGAGATGCCAGCTCCTTTCATTCAGTCAGTAGCTTCAAACATTTCTGGTATATGAAAAACATGTTTTTCAATGGCAAAAATCAATGAATATTGTAAATGCACAAACAGTAATATCTCCACATTGCAAGGTGCAATTCTGAAATTTTTTGCTTTTTCCTGCTAATCCTAGCATGATAAAGAAGATTCAAAGAGAGTGAGATGCCAGCTCCTTTCATTCAGTCAGTAGCTTCAAACATTTCTGGTATATGAAAAACATGTTTTTCAATGGCAAAAATCAATGAATATTGTAAATGCACAAACAGTAATATCTCCACATTGCACGGTGCAATTCTGAAATTTTTAGCTTTTTCCTGTTAATCCTAGCATGATAAAGAAGATTCAAAGAGAGTGAGATGCCAGCTCCTTTCATTCAGTCAGTAGCTTCAAACATTTCTGGTATATGAAAAACATGTTTTTCAATGGCAAAAATCAATGAATATTGTAAATGCACAAACAGTAATATCTCCACATTGCAAGGTGCAATTCTGAAATTTTTTGCTTTTTCCTGCTAATCCTAGCATGATAAAGAAGATTCAAAGAGAGTGAGATGCCAGCTCCTTTCATTCAGTCAGTAGCTTCAAACATTTCTGGTATATGAAAAACATGTTTTTCAATGGCAAAAATCAATGAATATTGTAAATGCACAAACAGTAATATCTCCACATTGCACGGTGCAATTCTGAAATTTTTAGCTTTTTCCTGTTAATCCTAGCATGATAAAGAAGATTCAAAGAGAGTGAGATGCCAGCTCCTTTCATTCAGTCAGTAGCTTCAAACATTTCTGGTATATGAAAAACATGTTTTTCAATGGCAAAAATCAATGAATATTGTAAATGCACAAACAGTAATATCTCCACATTGCAAGGTGCAATTCTGAAATTTTTTGCTTTTTCCTGCTAATCCTAGCATGATAAAGAAGATTCAAAGAGAGTGAGATGCCAGCTCCTTTCATTCAGTCAGTAGCTTCAAACATTTCTGGTATATGAAAAACATGTTTTTCAATGGCAAAAATCAATGAATATTGTAAATGCACAAACAGTAATATCTCCACATTGCACGGTGCAATTCTGAAATTTTTAGCTTTTTCCTGTTAATCCTAGCATGATAGAAGATTCAAAGAGAGTGAGATGCCAGCTCCTTTCATTCAGTCAGTAGCTTCAAACATTTCTGGTATATGAAAAACATGTTTTTCAATGGCAAAAATCAATGAATATTGTAAATGCACAAACAGTAATATCTCCACATTGCAAGGTGCAATTCTGAAATTTTTTGCTTTTTCCTGCTAATCCTAGCATGATAAAGAAGATTCAAAGAGAGTGAGATGCCAGCTCCTTTCATTCAGTCAGTAGCTTCAAACATTTCTGGTATATGAAAAACATGTTTTTCAATGGTAAAAATCAATGAATATTGTAAATGCACAAACAGTAATATCTCCACATTGCAAGGTGCAATTCTGAAATTTTTTGCTTTTTCCTGCTAATCCTAGCATGATAAAGAAGATTCAAAGAGAGTGAGATGCCAGCTCCTTTCATTCAGTCAGTAGCTTCAAACATTTCTGGACGTTTTTCAATGGCAAAAATCAATGAATATTGTAAATGCACAAACAGTAATATCTCCACATTGCAAGGTGCAATTCTGAAATTTTTTGCTTTTTCCTGTTAATCCTAGCATGATAAAGAAGATTCAAAGAGAGTGAGATGCCAGCTCCTTTCATTCAGTCAGTAGCTTCAAACATTTCTGGTATATGAAAAACATGTTTTTCAATGGCAAAAATCAATGAATATTGTAAATGCACAAACAGTAATATCTCCACATTGCAAGGTGCAATTCTGAAATTTTTTGCTTTTTCCTGTTAATCCTAGCATGATAAAGAAGATTCAAAGAGAGTGAGATGGCAGCTCCTTTCATTCAGTCAGTAGCTTCAAACATTTCTGGTATATGAAAAACATGTTTTTCAATGGCAAAAATCAATGAATATTGTAAATGCACAAACAGTAATATCTCCACATTGCAAGGTGCAATTCTGAAATATTTTGCTTTTTCCTGCTAATCCTAGCATGATAAAGAAGATTCAAAGAGAGTGAGATGCCAGCTCCTTTCATTCAGTCAGTAGCTTCAAACATTTCTGGTATATGAAAAACATTTTTTTCAATGGCAAAAATCAATGAATATTGTAAATGCACAAACAGTAATATCTCCACATTGCAAGGTGCAATTCTGAAATTTTTTGCTTTTTCCTGCTAATCCTAGCATGATAAAGAAGATTCAAAGAGAGTGAGATGCCAGCTCCTTTCATTCAGTCAGTAGCTTCAAACATTTCTGGACGTTTTTCAATGGCAAAAATTAATGAATATTGTAAATGCACAAACAGTAATATCTCCACATTGCAAGGTGCAATTCAGAAATTTTTTGCTTTTTCCTGCTAATCCTAGCATGATAAAGAAGATTCAAAGAGAGTGAGATGCCAGCTCCTTTCA
Organism: Phyllobates terribilis; assembly: GCF_046119375.1. Taxonomy (NCBI): domain Eukaryota; kingdom Metazoa; phylum Chordata; class Amphibia; order Anura; family Dendrobatidae; genus Phyllobates; species Phyllobates terribilis. The sequence continues at coordinate 7,712 of NW_027371674.1, forward strand.
TTCAGTCAGTAGCTTCAAACATTTCTGGTATATGAAATACATGTTTTTCAATGGCAAAAATCAATGAATATTGTAAATGCACAAACAGTAATATCTCCACATTGCAAGGTGCAATTCTGAAATTTTTTGCTTTTTCCTGCTAATCCTAGCATGATAAAGAAGATTCAAAGAGAGTGAGATGCCAGCTCCTTTCATTCAGTCAGTAGCTTCAAACATTTCTGGTATATGAAAAACATGTTTTTCAATGGCAAAAATCAATGAATATTGTAAATGCACAAACAGTAATATCTCCACATTGCACGGTGCAATTCTGAAATTTTTAGCTTTTTCCTGTTAATCCTAGCATGATAAAGAAGATTCAAAGAGAGTGAGATGCCAGCTCCTTTCATTCAGTCAGTAGCTTCAAACATTTCTGGTATATGAAAAACATGTTTTTCAATGGCAAAAATCAATGAATATTGTAAATGCACAAACAGTAATATCTCCACATTGCAAGGTGCAATTCTGAAATTTTTTGCTTTTTCCTGCTAATCCTAGCATGATAAAGAAGATTCAGAGTGAGATGCCAGCTCCTTTCATTCAGTCAGTAGCTTCAAACATTTCTGGTATATGAAAAACATGTTTTTCAATGGCAAAAATCAATGAATATTGTAAATGCACAAACAGTAATATCTCCACATTGCACGGTGCAATTCTGAAATTTTTAGCTTTTTCCTGTTAATCCTAGCATGATAAAGAAGATTCAAAGAGAGTGAGATGCCAGCTCCTTTCATTCAGTCAGTAGCTTCAAACATTTCTGGTATATGAAAAACATGTTTTTCAATGGCAAAAATCAATGAATATTGTAAATGCACAAACAGTAATATCTCCACATTGCAAGGTGCAATTCTGAAATTTTTTGCTTTTTCCTGTTAATCCTAGCATGATAAAGAAGATTCAAAGAGAGTGAGATGCCAGCTCCTTTCATTCAGTCAGTAGCTTCAAACATTTCTGGTATATGAAAAACATGTTTTTCAATGGCAAAAATCAATGAATATTGTAAATGCACAAACAGTAATATCTCCACATTGCAAGGTGCAATTCTGAAATTTTTTGCTTTTTCCTGCTAATCCTAGCATGATAAAGAAGATTCAAAGAGAGTGAGATGCCAGCTCCTTTCATTCAGTCAGTAGCTTCAAACATTTCTGGTATATGAAAAACATGTTTTTCAATGGCAAAAATCAATGAATATTGTAAATGCACAAACAGTAATATCTCCACATTGCACGGTGCAATTCTGAAATTTTTAGCTTTTTCCTGTTAATCCTAGCATGATAAAGAAGATTCAAAGAGAGTGAGATGCCAGCTCCTTTCATTCAGTCAGTAGCTTCAAACATTTCTGGACGTTTTTCAATGGCAAAAATCAATGAATATTGTAAATGCACAAACAGTAATATCTCCACATTGCAAGGTGCAATTCTGAAATTTTTTGCTTTTTCCTGTTAATCCTAGCATGATAAAGAAGATTCAAAGAGAGTGAGATGCCAGCTCCTTTCATTCAGTCAGTAGCTTCAAACATTTCTAGTATATGAAAAACATGTTTTTCAATGGCAAAAATCAATGAATATTGTAAATGCACAAACAGTAATATCTCCACATTGCAAGGTGCAATTCTGAAATTTTTTGCTTTTTCCTGTTAATCCTAGCATGATAAAGAAGATTCAAAGAGAGTGAGATGCCAGCTCCTTTCATTCAGTCAGTAGCTTCAAACATTTCTGGTATATGAAAAACATGTTTTTCAATGGCAAAAATCAATGAATATTGTAAATGCACAAACAGTAATATCTCCACATTGCAAGGTGCAATTCTGAAATTTTTTGCTTTTTCCTGCTAATCCTAGCATGATAAAGAAGATTCAAAGAGAGTGAGATGCCAGCTCCTTTCATTCAGTCAGTAGCTTCAAACATTTCTGGTATATGAAAAACATGTTTTTCAATGGCAAAAATCAATGAATATTGTAAATGCACAAACAGTAATATCTCCACATTGCAAGGTGCAATTCTGAAATTTTTTGCTTTTTCCTGTTAATCCTAGCATGATAAAGAAGATTCAAAGAGAGTGAGATGCCAGCTCCTTTCATTCAGTCAGTAGCTTCAAACATTTCTGGTATATGAAAAACATGTTTTTCAATGGCAAAAATCAATGAATATTGTAAATGCACAAACAGTAATATCTCCACATTGCAAGGTGCAATTCTGAAATTTTTTGCTTTTTCCTGCTAATCCTAGCATGATAAAGAAGATTCAAAGAGAGTGAGATGCCAGCTCCTTTCATTCAGTCAGTAGCTTCAAACATTTCTGGTATATGAAAAACATGTTTTTCAATGGCAAAAATCAATGAATATTGTAAATGCACAAACAGTAATATCTCCACATTGCACGGTGCAATTCTGAAATTTTTAGCTTTTTCCTGTTAATCCTAGCATGATAAAGAAGATTCAAAGAGAGTGAGATGCCAGCTCCTTTCATTCAGTCAGTAGCTTCAAACATTTCTGGTATATGAAAAACATGTTTTTCAATGGCAAAAATCAATGAATATTGTAAATGCACAAACAGTAATATCTCCACATTGCAAGGTGCAATTCTGAAATTGTTTGCTTTTTCCTGCTAATCCTAGCATGATAAAGAAGATTCAAAGAGAGTGAGATGCCAGCTCCTTTCATTCAGTCAGTAGCTTCAAACATTTCTGGTATATGAAAAACATGTTTTTCAATGGCAAAAATCAATGAATATTGTAAATGCACAAACAGTAATATCTCCACATTGCAAGGTGCAATTCTGAAATTTTTTGCTTTTTCCTGCTAATCCTAGCATGATAAAGAATATTCAAAGAGAGTGAGATGCCAGCTCCTTTCATTCAGTCAGTAGCTTCAAACATTTCTGGTATATGAAAAACATGTTTTTCAATGGCAAAAATCAATGAATATTGTAAATGCACAAACAGTAATATCTCCACATTGCACGGTGCAATTCTGAAATTTTTAGCTTTTTCCTGTTAATCCTAGCATGATAAAGAAGATTCAAAGAGAGTGAGATGCCAGCTCCTTTCATTCAGTCAGTAGCTTCAAACATTTCTGGTATATGAAAAACATGTTTTTCAATGGCAAAAATCAATGAATATTGTAAATGCACAAACAGTAATATCTCCACATTGCAAGGTGCAATTCTGAAATTTTTTGCTTTTTCCTGCTAATCCTAGCATGATAAAGAAGATTCAAAGAGAGTGAGATGCCAGCTCCTTTCATTCAGTCAGTAGCTTCAAACATTTCTGGTATATGAAAAACATGTTTTTCAATGGCAAAAATCAATGAATATTGTAAATGCACAAACAGTAATATCTCCACATTGCACGGTGCAATTCTGAAATTTTTAGCTTTTTCCTGTTAATCCTAGCATGATAAAGAAGATTCAAAGAGAGTGAGATGCCAGCTCCTTTCATTCAGTCAGTAGCTTCAAACATTTCTGGTATATGAAAAACATGTTTTTCAATGGCAAAAATCAATGAATATTGTAAATGCACAAACAGTAATATCTCCACATTGCAAGGTGCAATTCTGAAATTTTTTGCTTTTTCCTGCTAATCCTAGCATGATAAAGAAGATTCAAAGAGAGTGAGATGCCAGCTCCTTTCATTCAGTCAGTAGCTTCAAACATTTCTGGTATATGAAAAACATGTTTTTCAATGGCAAAAATCAATGAATATTGTAAATGCACAAACAGTAATATCTCCACATTGCACGGTGCAATTCTGAAATTTTTAGCTTTTTCCTGTTAATCCTAGCATGATAGAAGATTCAAAGAGAGTGAGATGCCAGCTCCTTTCATTCAGTCAGTAGCTTCAAACATTTCTGGTATATGAAAAACATGTTTTTCAATGGCAAAAATCAATGAATATTGTAAATGCACAAACAGTAATATCTCCACATTGCAAGGTGCAATTCTGAAATTTTTTGCTTTTTCCTGCTAATCCTAGCATGATAAAGAAGATTCAAAGAGAGTGAGATGCCAGCTCCTTTCATTCAGTCAGTAGCTTCAAACATTTCTGGTATATGAAAAACATGTTTTTCAATGGTAAAAATCAATGAATATTGTAAATGCACAAACAGTAATATCTCCACATTGCAAGGTGCAATTCTGAAATTTTTTGCTTTTTCCTGCTAATCCTAGCATGATAAAGAAGATTCAAAGAGAGTGAGATGCCAGCTCCTTTCATTCAGTCAGTAGCTTCAAACATTTCTGGACGTTTTTCAATGGTAAAAATCAATGAATATTGTAAATGCACAAACAGTAATATCTCCACATTGCAAGGTGCAATTCTGAAATTTTTTGCTTTTTCCTGTTAATCCTAGCATGATAAAGAAGATTCAAAGAGAGTGAGATGCCAGCTCCTTTCATTCAGTCAGTAGCTTCAAACATTTCTGGTATATGAAAAACATGTTTTTCAATGGCAAAAATCAATGAATATTGTAAATGCACAAACAGTAATATCTCCACATTGCAAGGTGCAATTCTGAAATTTTTTGCTTTTTCCTGTTAATCCTAGCATGATAAAGAAGATTCAAAGAGAGTGAGATGCCAGCTCCTTTCATTCAGTCAGTAGCTTCAAACATTTCTGGTATATGAAAAACATGTTTTTCAATGGCAAAAATCAATGAATATTGTAAATGCACAAACAGTAATATCTCCACATTGCAAGGTGCAATTCTGAAATATTTTGCTTTTTCCTGCTAATCCTAGCATGATAAAGAAGATTCAAAGAGAGTGAGATGCCAGCTCCTTTCATTCAGTCAGTAGCTTCAAACATTTCTGGTATATGAAAAACATGTTTTTCAATGGCAAAAATCAATGAATATTGTAAATGCACAAACAGTAATATCTCCACATTGCAAGGTGCAATTCTGAAATTTTTTGCTTTTTCCTGCTAATCCTAGCATGATAAAGAAGATTCAAAGAGAGTGAGATGCCAGCTCCTTTCATTCAGTCAGTAGCTTCAAACATTTCTGGACGTTTTTCAATGGCAAAAATTAATGAATATTGTAAATGCACAAACAGTAATATCTCCACATTGCAAGGTGCAATTCAGAAATTTTTTGCTTTTTCCTGCTAATCCTAGCATGATAAAGAAGATTCAAAGAGAGTGAGATGCCAGCTCCTTTCATTCAGTCAGTAGCTTCAAACATTTCTGGTATATGAAATACATGTTTTTCAATGGCAAAAATCAATGAATATTGTAAATGCACAAACAGTAATATCTCCACATTGCAAGGTGCAATTCTGAAATTTTTTGCTTTTTCCTGCTAATCCTAGCATGATAAAGAAGATTCAAAGAGAGTGAGATGCCAGCTCCTTTCATTCAGTCAGTAGCTTCAAACATTTCTGGTATATGAAAAACATGTTTTTCAATGGCAAAAATCAATGAATATTGTAAATGCACAAACAGTAATATCTCCACATTGCACGGTGCAATTCTGAAATTTTTAGCTTTTTCCTGTTAATCCTAGCATGATAAAGAAGATTCAAAGAGAGTGAGATGCCAGCTCCTTTCATTCAGTCAGTAGCTTCAAACATTTCTGGTATATGAAAAACATGTTTTTCAATGGCAAAAATCAATGAATATTGTAAATGCACAAACAGTAATATCTCCACATTGCAAGGTGCAATTCTGAAATTTTTTGCTTTTTCCTGTTAATCCTAGCATGATAAAGAAGATTCAAAGAGAGTGAGATGCCAGCTCCTTTCATTCAGTCAGTAGCTTCAAACATTTCTGGTATATGAAAAACATGTTTTTCAATGGCAAAAATCAATGAATATTGTAAATGCACAAACAGTAATATCTCCACATTGCAAGGTGCAATTCTGAAATTTTTTGCTTTTTCCTGCTAATCCTAGCATGATAAAGAAGATTCAGAGTGAGATGCCAGCTCCTTTCATTCAGTCAGTAGCTTCAAACATTTCTGGTATATGAAAAACATGTTTTTCAATGGCAAAAATCAATGAATATTGTAAATGCACAAACAGTAATATCTCCACATTGCACGGTGCAATTCTGAAATTTTTAGCTTTTTCCTGTTAATCCTAGCATGATAAAGAAGATTCAAAGAGAGTGAGATGCCAGCTCCTTTCATTCAGTCAGTAGCTTCAAACATTTCTGGTATATGAAAAACATGTTTTTCAATGGCAAAAATCAATGAATATTGTAAATGCACAAACAGTAATATCTCCACATTGCAAGGTGCAATTCTGAAATTTTTTGCTTTTTCCTGCTAATCCTAGCATGATAAAGAAGATTCAAAGAGAGTGAGATGCCAGCTCCTTTCATTCAGTCAGTAGCTTCAAACATTTCTGGTATATGAAAAACATGTTTTTCAATGGCAAAAATCAATGAATATTGTAAATGCACAAACAGTAATATCTCCACATTGCACGGTGCAATTCTGAAATTTTTAGCTTTTTCCTGTTAATCCTAGCATGATAAAGAAGATTCAAAGAGAGTGAGATGCCAGCTCCTTTCATTCAGTCAGTAGCTTCAAACATTTCTGGTATATGAAAAACATGTTTTTCAATGGCAAAAATCAATGAATATTGTAAATGCACAAACAGTAATATCTCCACATTGCAAGGTGCAATTCTGAAATTTTTTGCTTTTTCCTGTTAATCCTAGCATGATAAAGAAGATTCAAAGAGAGTGAGATGCCAGCTCCTTTCATTCAGTCAGTAGCTTCAAACATTTCTGGTATATGAAAAACATGTTTTTCAATGGCAAAAATCAATGAATATTGTAAATGCACAAACAGTAATATCTCCACATTGCAAGGTGCAATTCTGAAATTTTTTGCTTTTTCCTGCTAATCCTAGCATGATAAAGAAGATTCAAAGAGAGTGAGATGCCAGCTCCTTTCATTCAGTCAGTAGCTTCAAACATTTCTGGTATATGAAAAACATGTTTTTCAATGGCAAAAATCAATGAATATTGTAAATGCACAAACAGTAATATCTCCACATTGCACGGTGCAATTCTGAAATTTTTAGCTTTTTCCTGTTAATCCTAGCATGATAAAGAAGATTCAAAGAGAGTGAGATGCCAGCTCCTTTCATTCAGTCAGTAGCTTCAAACATTTCTGGACGTTTTTCAATGGCAAAAATCAATGAATATTGTAAATGCACAAACAGTAATATCTCCACATTGCAAGGTGCAATTCTGAAATTTTTTGCTTTTTCCTGTTAATCCTAGCATGATAAAGAAGATTCAAAGAGAGTGAGATGCCAGCTCCTTTCATTCAGTCAGTAGCTTCAAACATTTCTAGTATATGAAAAACATGTTTTTCAATGGCAAAAATCAATGAATATTGTAAATGCACAAACAGTAATATCTCCACATTGCAAGGTGCAATTCTGAAATTTTTTGCTTTTTCCTGTTAATCCTAGCATGATAAAGAAGATTCAAAGAGAGTGAGATGCCAGCTCCTTTCATTCAGTCAGTAGCTTCAAACATTTCTGGTATATGAAAAACATGTTTTTCAATGGCAAAAATCAATGAATATTGTAAATGCACAAACAGTAATATCTCCACATTGCAAGGTGCAATTCTGAAATTTTTTGCTTTTTCCTGCTAATCCTAGCATGATAAAGAAGATTCAAAGAGAGTGAGATGCCAGCTCCTTTCATTCAGTCAGTAGCTTCAAACATTTCTGGTATATGAAAAACATGTTTTTCAATGGCAAAAATCAATGAATATTGTAAATGCACAAACAGTAATATCTCCACATTGCAAGGTGCAATTCTGAAATTTTTTGCTTTTTCCTGTTAATCCTAGCATGATAAAGAAGATTCAAAGAGAGTGAGATGCCAGCTCCTTTCATTCAGTCAGTAGCTTCAAACATTTCTGGTATATGAAAAACATGTTTTTCAATGGCAAAAATCAATGAATATTGTAAATGCACAAACAGTAATATCTCCACATTGCAAGGTGCAATTCTGAAATTTTTTGCTTTTTCCTGCTAATCCTAGCATGATAAAGAAGATTCAAAGAGAGTGAGATGCCAGCTCCTTTCATTCAGTCAGTAGCTTCAAACATTTCTGGTATATGAAAAACATGTTTTTCAATGGCAAAAATCAATGAATATTGTAAATGCACAAACAGTAATATCTCCACATTGCACGGTGCAATTCTGAAATTTTTAGCTTTTTCCTGTTAATCCTAGCATGATAAAGAAGATTCAAAGAGAGTGAGATGCCAGCTCCTTTCATTCAGTCAGTAGCTTCAAACATTTCTGGTATATGAAAAACATGTTTTTCAATGGCAAAAATCAATGAATATTGTAAATGCACAAACAGTAATATCTCCACATTGCAAGGTGCAATTCTGAAATTGTTTGCTTTTTCCTGCTAATCCTAGCATGATAAAGAAGATTCAAAGAGAGTGAGATGCCAGCTCCTTTCATTCAGTCAGTAGCTTCAAACATTTCTGGTATATGAAAAACATGTTTTTCAATGGCAAAAATCAATGAATATTGTAAATGCACAAACAGTAATATCTCCACATTGCACGGTGCAATTCTGAAATTTTTAGCTTTTTCCTGTTAATCCTAGCATGATAAAGAAGATTCAAAGAGAGTGAGATGCCAGCTCCTTTCATTCAGTCAGTAGCTTCAAACATTTCTGGACGTTTTTCAATGGCAAAAATTAATGAATATTGTAAATGCACAAACAGTAATATCTCCACATTGCAAGGTGCAATTCTGAAATTTTTTGCTTTTTCCTGCTAATCCTAGCATGATAAAGAAGATTCAAAGAGAGTGAGATGCCAGCTCCTTTCATTCAGTCAGTAGCTTCAAACATTTCTGGTATATGAAAAACATGTTTTTCAATGGCAAAAATCAATGAATATTGTAAATGCACAAACAGTAATATCTCCACATTGCAAGGTGCAATTCTGAAATTTTTTGCTTTTTCCTGCTAATCCTAGCATGATAAAGAAGATTCAAAGAGAGTGAGATGCCAGCTCCTTTCATTCAGTCAGTAGCTTCAAACATTTCTGGTATATGAAAAACATGTTTTTCAATGGCAAAAATCAATGAATATTGTAAATGCACAAACAGTAATATCTCCACATTGCACGGTGCAATTCTGAAATTTTTAGCTTTTTCCTGTTAATCCTAGCATGATAAAGAAGATTCAAAGAGAGTGAGATGCCAGCTCCTTTCATTCAGTCAGTAGCTTCAAACATTTCTGGACGTTTTTCAATGGCAAAAATCAATGAATATTGTAAATGCACAAACAGTAATATCTCCACATTGCAAGGTGCAATTCTGAAATTTTTTGCTTTTTCCTGTTAATCCTAGCATGATAAAGAAGATTCAAAGAGAGTGAGATGCCAGCTCCTTTCATTCAGTCAGTAGCTTCAAACATTTCTAGTATATGAAAAACATGTTTTTCAATGGCAAAAATCAATGAATATTGTAAATGCACAAACAGTAATATCTCCACATTGCAAGGTGCAATTCTGAAATTTTTTGCTTTTTCCTGTTAATCCTAGCATGATAAAGAAGATTCAAAGAGAGTGAGATGCCAGCTCCTTTCATTCAGTCAGTAGCTTCAAACATTTCTGGTATATGAAAAACATGTTTTTCAATGGCAAAAATCAATGAATATTGTAAATGCACAAACAGTAATATCTCCACATTGCAAGGTGCAATTCTGAAATTTTTTGCTTTTTCCTGCTAATCCTAGCATGATAAAGAAGATTCAAAGAGAGTGAGATGCCAGCTCCTTTCATTCAGTCAGTAGCTTCAAACATTTCTGGTATATGAAAAACATGTTTTTCAATGGCAAAAATCAATGAATATTGTAAATGCACAAACAGTAATATCTCCACATTGCAAGGTGCAATTCTGAAATTTTTTGCTTTTTCCTGTTAATCCTAGCATGATAAAGAAGATTCAAAGAGAGTGAGATGCCAGCTCCTTTCATTCAGTCAGTAGCTTCAAACATTTCTGGTATATGAAAAACATGTTTTTCAATGGCAAAAATCAATGAATATTGTAAATGCACAAACAGTAATATCTCCACATTGCAAGGTGCAATTCTGAAATTTTTTGCTTTTTCCTGCTAATCCTAGCATGATAAAGAAGATTCAAAGAGAGTGAGATGCCAGCTCCTTTCATTCAGTCAGTAGCTTCAAACATTTCTGGTATATGAAAAACATGTTTTTCAATGGCAAAAATCAATGAATATTGTAAATGCACAAACAGTAATATCTCCACATTGCACGGTGCAATTCTGAAATTTTTAGCTTTTTCCTGTTAATCCTAGCATGATAAAGAAGATTCAAAGAGAGTGAGATGCCAGCTCCTTTCATTCAGTCAGTAGCTTCAAACATTTCTGGTATATGAAAAACATGTTTTTCAATGGCAAAAATCAATGAATATTGTAAATGCACAAACAGTAATATCTCCACATTGCAAGGTGCAATTCTGAAATTGTTTGCTTTTTCCTGCTAATCCTAGCATGATAAAGAAGATTCAAAGAGAGTGAGATGCCAGCTCCTTTCATTCAGTCAGTAGCTTCAAACATTTCTGGTATATGAAAAACATGTTTTTCAATGGCAAAAATCAATGAATATTGTAAATGCACAAACAGTAATATCTCCACATTGCACGGTGCAATTCTGAAATTTTTAGCTTTTTCCTGTTAATCCTAGCATGATAAAGAAGATTCAAAGAGAGTGAGATGCCAGCTCCTTTCATTCAGTCAGTAGCTTCAAACATTTCTGGTATATGAAAAACATGTTTTTCAATGGCAAAAATCAATGAATATTGTAAATGCACAAACAGTAATATCTCCACATTGCAAGGTGCAATTCTGAAATTTTTTGTTTTTTCCTGCTAATCCTAGCATGATAAAGAAGATTCAAAGAGAGTGAGATGCCAGCTCCTTTCATTCAGTCAGTAGCTTCAAACATTTCTGGTATATGAAAAACATGTTTTTCAATGGCAAAAATCAATGAATATTGTAAATGCACAAACAGTAATATCTCCACATTGCACGGTGCAATTCTGAAATTTTTAGCTTTTTCCTGTTAATCCTAGCATGATAAAGAAGATTCAAAGAGAGTGAGATGCCAGCTCCTTTCATTCAGTCAGTAGCTTCAAACATTTCTGGTATATGAAAAACATGTTTTTCAATGGCAAAAATCAATGAATATTTTAAATGCACAAACAGTAATATCTCCACATTGCAAGGTGCAATTCTGAAATTTTTTGCTTTTTCCTGTTAATCCTAGCATGATAAAGAAGATTCAAAGAGAGTGAGATGCCAGCTCCTTTCATTCAGTCAGTAGCTTCAAACATTTCTGGTATATGAAAAACATGTTTTTCAATGGCAAAAATCAATGAATATTGTAAATGCACAAACAGTAATATCTCCACATTGCAAGGTGCAATTCTGAAATTTTTTGCTTTTTCCTGCTAATCCTAGCATGATAAAGAAGATTCAGAGTGAGATGCCAGCTCCTTTCATTCAGTCAGTAGCTTCAAACATTTCTGGGATATGAAAAACATGTTTTTCAATGGCAAAAATCAATGAATATTGTAAATGCACAAACAGTAATATCTCCACATTGCACGGTGCAATTCTGAAATTTTTAGCTTTTTCCTGTTAATCCTAGCATGATAAAGAAGATTCAAAGAGAGTGAGATGCCAGCTCCTTTCATTCAGTCAGTAGCTTCAAACATTTCTGGTATATGAAAAACATGTTTTTCAATGGCAAAAATCAATGAATATTGTAAATGCACAAACAGTAATATCTCCACATTGCAAGGTGCAATTCTGAAATTTTTTGCTTTTTCCTGCTAATCCTAGCATGATAAAGAAGATTCAAAGAGAGTGAGATGCCAGCTCCTTTCATTCAGTCAGTAGCTTCAAACATTTCTGGTATATGAAAAACATGTTTTTCAATGGCAAAAATCAATGAATATTGTAAATGCACAAACAGTAATATCTCCACATTGCAAGCTGCAATTCTGAAATTTTTTGCTTTTTCCTGTTAATCCTAGCATGATAAAGAAGATTCAAAGAGAGTGAGATGCCAGCTCCTTTCATTCAGTCAGTAGCTTCAAACATTTCTGGTATATGAAAAACATGTTTTTCAATGGCAAAAATCAATGAATATTGTAAATGCACAAACAGTAATATCTCCACATTGCAAGGTGCAATTCTGAAATTTTTTGCTTTTTCCTGTTAATCCTAGCATGATAAAGAAGATTCAAAGAGAGTGAGATGCCAGCTCCTTTCATTCAGTCAGTAGCTTCAAACATTTCTGGTATATGAAAAACATGTTTTTCAATGGCAAAAATCAATGAATATTGTAAATGCACAAACAGTAATATCTCCACATTGCAAGGTGCAATTCTGAAATTTTTTGCTTTTTCCTGCTAATCCTAGCATGATAAAGAAGATTCAAAGAGAGTGAGATGCCAGCTCCTTTCATTCAGTCAGTAGCTTCAAACATTTCTGGTATATGAAAAACATGTTTTTCAATGGCAAAAATCAATGAATATTGTAAATGCACAAACAGTAATATCTCCACATTGCACGGTGCAATTCTGAAATTTTTAGCTTTTTCCTGTTAATCCTAGCATGATAAAGAAGATTCAAAGAGAGTGAGATGCCAGCTCCTTTCATTCAGTCAGTAGCTTCAAACATTTCTGGTATATGAAAAACATGTTTTTCAATGGCAAAAATCAATGAATATTGTAAATGCACAAACAGTAATATCTCCACATTGCAAGGTGCAATTCTGAAATTGTTTGCTTTTTCCTGCTAATCCTAGCATGATAAAGAAGATTCAAAGAGAGTGAGATGCCAGCTCCTTTCATTCAGTCAGTAGCTTCAAACATTTCTGGTATATGAAAAACATGTTTTTCAATGGCAAAAATCAATGAATATTGTAAATGCACAAACAGTAATATCTCCACATTGCACGGTGCAATTCTGAAATTTTTAGCTTTTTCCTGTTAATCCTAGCATGATAAAGAAGATTCAAAGAGAGTGAGATGCCAGCTCCTTTCATTCAGTCAGTAGCTTCAAACATTTCTGGACGTTTTTCAATGGCAAAAATTAATGAATATTGTAAATGCACAAACAGTAATATCTCCACATTGCAAGGTGCAATTCTGAAATTTTTTGCTTTTTCCTGCTAATCCTAGCATGATAAAGAAGATTCAAAGAGAGTGAGATGCCAGCTCCTTTCATTCAGTCAGTAGCTTCAAACATTTCTGGTATATGAAAAACATGTTTTTCAATGGCAAAAATCAATGAATATTGTAAATGCACAAACAGTAATATCTCCACATTGCAAGGTGCAATTCTGAAATTTTTTGCTTTTTCCTGCTAATCCTAGCATGATAAAGAAGATTCAAAGAGAGTGAGATGCCAGCTCCTTTCATTCAGTCAGTAGCTTCAAACATTTCTGGTATATGAAAAACATGTTTTTCAATGGCAAAAATCAATGAATATTGTAAATGCACAAACAGTAATATCTCCACATTGCACGGTGCAATTCTGAAATTTTTAGCTTTTTCCTGTTAATCCTAGCATGATAAAGAAGATTCAAAGAGAGATGCCAGCTCCTTTCATTCAGTCAGTAGCTTCAAACATTTCTGGTATATGAAAAACATGTTTTTCAATGGCAAAAATCAATGAATATTGTAAATGCACAAACAGTAATATCTCCACATTGCAAGGTGCAATTCTGAAATTTTTTGCTTTTTCCTGTTAATCCTAGCATGATAAAGAAGATTCAAAGAGAGTGAGATGCCAGCTCCTTTCATTCAGTCAGTAGCTTCAAACATTTCTGGTATATGAAAAACATGTTTTTCAATGGCAAAAATCAATGAATATTGTAAATGCACAAACAGTAATATCTCCACATTGCAAGGTGCAATTCTGAAATTTTTTGCTTTTTCCTGCTAATCCTAGCATGATAAAGAAGATTCAAAGAGAGTGAGATGCCAGCTCCTTTCATTCAGTCAGTAGCTTCAAACATTTCTGGTATATGAAAAACATGTTTTTCAATGGCAAAAATCAATGAATATTGTAAATGCACAAACAGTAATATCTCCACATTGCACGGTGCAATTCTGAAATTTTTAGCTTTTTCCTGTTAATCCTAGCATGATAAAGAAGATTCAAAGAGAGTGAGATGCCAGCTCCTTTCATTCAGTCAGTAGCTTCAAACATTTCTGGACGTTTTTCAATGGCAAAAATCAATGAATATTGTAAATGCACAAACAGTAATATCTCCACATTGCAAGCTGCAATTCTGAAATTTTTTGCTTTTTCCTGTTAATCCTAGCATGATAAAGAAGATTCAAAGAGAGTGAGATGCCAGCTCCTTTCATTCAGTCAGTAGCTTCAAACATTTCTGGTATATGAAAAACATGTTTTTCAATGGCAAAAATCAATGAATATTGTAAATGCACAAACAGTAATATCTCCACATTGCAAGGTGCAATTCTGAAATTTTTTGCTTTTTCCTGTTAATCCTAGCATGATAAAGAAGATTCAAAGAGAGTGAGATGCCAGCTCCTTTCATTCAGTCAGTAGCTTCAAACATTTCTGGTATATGAAAAACATGTTTTTCAATGGCAAAAATCAATGAATATTGTAAATGCACAAACAGTAATATCTCCACATTGCAAGGTGCAATTCTGAAATTTTTTGCTTTTTCCTGCTAATCCTAGCATGATAAAGAAGATTCAAAGAGAGTGAGATGCCAGCTCCTTTCATTCAGTCAGTAGCTTCAAACATTTCTGGTATATGAAAAACATGTTTTTCAATGGCAAAAATCAATGAATATTGTAAATGCACAAACAGTAATATCTCCACATTGCAAGGTGCAATTCTGAAATTTTTTGCTTTTTCCTGCTAATCCTAGCATGATAAAGAAGATTCAAAGAGAGTGAGATGCCAGCTCCTTTCATTCAGTCAGTAGCTTCAAACATTTCTGGACGTTTTTCAATGGCAAAAATCAATGAATATTGTAAATGCACAAACAGTAATAACTCCACATTGCAAGGTGCAATTCTGAAATTTTTTGCTTTTTCCTGCTAATCCTAGCATGATAAAGAAGATTCAAAGAGAGTGAGATGCCAGCTCCTTTCATTCAGTCAGTAGCTTCAAACATTTCTGGTATATGAAAAACATGTTTTTCAATGGCAAAAATCAATGAATATTGTAAATGCACAAACAGTAATATCTCCACATTGCACGGTGCAATTCTGAAATTTTTAGCTTTTTCCTGTTAATCCTAGCATGATAAAGAAGATTCAAAGAGAGTGAGATGCCAGCTCCTTTCATTCAGTCAGTAGCTTCAAACATTTCTGGTATATGAAAAACATGTTTTTCAATGGCAAAAATCAATGAATATTGTAAATGCACAAACAGTAATATCTCCACATTGCAAGGTGCAATTCTGAAATTTTTTGCTTTTTCCTGCTAATCCTAGCATGATAAAGAAGATTCAAAGAGAGTGAGATGCCAGCTCCTTTCATTCAGTCAGTAGCTTCAAACATTTCTGGTATATGAAAAACATGTTTTTCAATGGCAAAAATCAATGAATATTGTAAATGCACAAACAGTAATATCTCCACATTGCACGGTGCAATTCTGAAATTTTTAGCTTTTTCCTGTTAATCCTAGCATGATAAAGAAGATTCAAAGAGAGTGAGATGCCAGCTCCTTTCATTCAGTCAGTAGCTTCAAACATTTCTGGTATATGAAAAACATGTTTTTCAATGGCAAAAATCAATGAATATTGTAAATGCACAAACAGTAATATCTCCACATTGCAAGGTGCAATTCTGAAATTTTTTGCTTTTTCCTGCTAATCCTAGCATGATAAAGAAGATTCAAAGAGAGTGAGATGCCAGCTCCTTTCATTCAGTCAGTAGCTTCAAACATTTCTGGTATATGAAAAACATGTTTTTCAATGGCAAAAATCAATGAATATTGTAAATGCACAAACAGTAATATCTCCACATTGCACGGTGCAATTCTGAAATTTTTAGCTTTTTCCTGTTAATCCTAGCATGATAAAGAAGATTCAAAGAGAGTGAGATGCCAGCTCCTTTCATTCAGTCAGTAGCTTCAAACATTTCTGGTATATGAAAAACATGTTTTTCAATGGCAAAAATCAATGAATATTGTAAATGCACAAACAGTAATATCTCCACATTGCAAGGTGCAATTCTGAAATTTTTTGCTTTTTCCTGTTAATGCTAGCATGATAAAGAAGATTCAAAGAGAGTGAGATGCCAGCTCCTTTCATTCAGTCAGTAGCTTCAAACATTTCTGGGATATGAAAAACATGTTTTTCAATGGCAAAAATCAATGAATATTGTAAATGCACAAACAGTAATATCTCCACATTGCAAGGTGCAATTCTGAAATTTTTTGCTTTTTCCTGCTAATCCTAGCATGATAAAGAAGATTCAAAGAGAGTGAGATGCCAGCTCCTTTCATTCAGTCAGTAGCTTCAAACATTTCTGGTATATGAAAAACATGTTTTTCAAAGGCAAAAATCAATGAATATTGTAAATGCACAAACAGTAATATCTCCACATTGCACGGTGCAATTCTGAAATTTTTAGCTTTTTCCTGTTAATCCTAGCATGATAAAGAAGATTCAAAGAGAGTGAGATGCCAGCTCCTTTCATTCAGTCAGTAGCTTCAAACATTTCTGGACGTTTTTCAATGGCAAAAATCAATGAATATTGTAAATGCACAAACAGTAATATCTCCACATTGCAAGGTGCAATTCTGAAATTTTTTGCTTTTTCCTGCTAATCCTAGCATGATAAAGAAGATTCAAAGAGAGTGAGATGCCAGCTCCTTTCATTCAGTCAGTAGCT